>NW_004955458.1:305120-331047 GCF_000276665.1 Chinchilla lanigera | reverse complement strand
CCGTCGCCTCCGCCCGCCCTCGCGGCTCCCTCCTTCCGCGGCTCCAATCCCCACGTTCCGCCGTTCCCCGCCCCCGGCCGCCTCCTTTCTCCCTCTTCTCCTCCCCACCTTCTCCCGCGAAGCTGCGCTCGCCAAGGGCTGGGAGGAAGAGAGCGCGCAGACTGGCAGAGGCCGTTAAGTCAGGCAGAACCTCACGGCCAGAGAACAGAGCTGGGCAGAGATTTGGAGAGAGGCGGGCCCGGGGCACACGAGATGGGAAAACGTCGGAAAGGGGAACGCCGGAGATGGGGATCAACAGTCGAGGAAAGACGGGCCGGCGGCGCATAGGCGAGAAGAAACTAGCGAGCAAGACCAGAAGGAAAGGAGGACCGAAGAGAAACGGAAAACGGCCCGGAAGCCTCAGCCTGTCCC
The DNA here is from genome assembly GCF_000276665.1 of Chinchilla lanigera. NCBI lineage: Eukaryota > Metazoa > Chordata > Mammalia > Rodentia > Chinchillidae > Chinchilla > Chinchilla lanigera. The sequence continues at coordinate 330,636 of NW_004955458.1, read as the reverse complement.
TGCAGCCCCTCCGGAGTGTCTGTGAGACCCGGCCCGGCCTGGCGGGGGCGCCAAAAGCAGGTGAAGACACCTGGTGGTTCGAAGTCTTTGAACACGGCTCGTGCTCCTCCCTCTGCCCCACGGGAGATTTTTGTGCCCTGTCTTCTCCCAAGAGGACTCACCCGCGGATGCACAGCAGGTTCAAGCCCTCACCCCAGCCCGAGAGCAGCTCCAGTAATCCCTCTCTCCCCGTGGCCGGGTGTGGAGTCGGGCCATCGCTAAGGTCTTACTTTTAACTCAAGTGCCAGACTTCCCGATGGAAGTTCTTCTTGAATGATTTAGCCTCGTGTCCCTCTTTTGCCTGTCTGCATCTGGCACTGGATAGGAACTTCTGGAATTGAGCTGATGCGCCGCGGCTCTGGTTTGTGCTACTCTGGATGTCTTACAAGCTCTGACCCTGTTGCTATTCCTGATTTCTCAGCTTTCTTTAGCAGCATTTTAAAATTTTTATTTTACTTTATTTTGCAGTAATGGGGATTGAACCCAGGGCTTTGCCCATGCTAGGCAAGTGCTCTGCCACTCTGAGCCATGCCCCCGCAGAGCAGTGAGCATTTCCGGAATCTCTCCCGATGTTACCCTCCCCACTGCGGTTTCCATGATGAAAATGGGAGGTGGGGGGGATTTTGTGAGGCCGTGCCCAGGGCTCCATGCCCAGTACCTGCCCCAAAGCCGCCAGCACTGCTGGCTGCAAGGCCCTGTGGGCCTCCTTGTCTCATCTCACTGAATCCCTTCTGTGCTCTTCTTAGCAAAGGCTGGGAAGTCTGGTTCTGATTACAAGGGGGTGGAGTACCGGATTCCAGTGTGGCTGTAGGGAAGAGGCTGTGAAGCAAGGCATGGTGACAGTGTGGATCCCACCCCCTACCCCCCCCCCCCAGACTGGCGCTGAGAGGGGATGGATGTGGTGGGGATGGGAAGAGTTAGTGCTCTGTAGGCAGTTTCAGAGGCTGGAGCAGTGGGAGTCCCTGGGGGCTGCAAGACGGGATCAGACAGGATCTGAGAAGGCGCTGGGAGGGAGGTGCCCGGAGAGGCGGGAGTTAGAGCCAGAGGAGGGTGGCGGGCTTGGAGGCTACTGGGAAAGGGCAAGGCTGAAGGTCGTTGTGTGTATTTTGGCAAGATTTGATTATGTAATCAAATTACACGAGATGTGGAAATTTGTTCATTTCTTTGGAGCCTGCAGCTGGCTGTCTTAACACCTAGCCCTTCCCAGGATCCCTCGGGGCTGTGGTTGGGTCCTGGGATGCGTGCCATGGAAGTAGGTTCTAATCGAAAGGCACAGAGGGACTTGATTGGACCGGAGAGGAGGTCAGGGTTAGAACTGCATGCTCCTGCTGCTGTTGCGGCTCTGCCTGGCCAGCCAGCAAGAGGAACTTTTGAGGAAAATGATGAGAAGGTTAAGTCAGTATCAGTTATAACCATCAATGTGAATAGTCTCAATTCACCAATCAAAATTGGAAGGCATAGGAAGTGGGTCACGAAATGGACAGCTGAGCTCCCAGCTCAGGTTTAATTTCCACCCTCAGTGTGGGCGCTGAGGGGAAGAATTCTGCAGGAACCTGATGAGAAAGATGGAGAGATTATACAGGAAGCAGCTCAGTGGGGTGGAATATAAATAGGGGTTCTTGGAGCGAACCAGGCATCTCAATTATCAGCTCAGAGCAGCAAGAACATCAGAAGGGGAAGGAAGGGGAAAGAGCCAAGCCACTGTTGATAAAAAGGTGAAGCCAAATTTCAGGACACCCTCTGACCTTCCTCCATGCAGGTTTTCTTACCTTGACTATGCAGAGGGAGGCCCATCTTGGGACCAAAAGCTGAACCCCTTCTTCCATGGCTTGGGGCGATCCCATGCCTGACACAGTGCACTCAGGTCGCGGGTGCAAAGGACCGCAGGAGGGGCTTCCAGGGTATGGGGCCGCGCTGGCTGGAAGAGCACTGGGTCAGAGCTTCGTGGAGGGTTTGGGCACTGGAAACCAGGAAGAGCGGGGGAAGGGGCAGAGCTGACTCCAGAGGCGGATCCCCTGGCTGAGGACAGAGGGCGTATTGTCCAACCAGAAGGTTGCTGCTGCTGCTGGGTGAGGAGCAGCAGTTTCTTCCAAGCGTTTTGGGGAGGCGGGGTGAGGAAAGGCAAATCCCCCTCTACTTGTGGCCCTGGGGGGCTACAATGGTTGCTGAGAAACAAGGCTTATTTGACAAATACTGCTTCCCAAGAGCAGATGTGTAGCTCTCACTTCCTGAGAAACCAGATGTGAGCTTGTGCAGCACTTGAGGTGACGCCCTGAGCATGAACTGGGACCCTCACTGGCTTGGGATCCACAGCAGAGCTTGATTCTGCTAAGCCAGGCCATGCGGCCTGGAGTACACGAGACAGCTACCCCACCTGGACTCTGCCCCCATGTTGGTAGCCCCAGGTTTGCAGGAGGCTGGCAGCGAAGGGGACCACCCAGCCCTTCCTGCAGCTGGGCTGGACGCAATGTCCACACGTGCTCTTGGCTGAGCACTCAGCCATGCCAGAGCCTAGCTTTTCCCAGATTTTTGAGCACTGTCTGGGGACACAGTAGGGAAGTTTCTTCCTGCCCGCCCTTTCTGCGCACCAAACATAAGCTGCTTGCAAAAAACCTTTCCCAATTTGTCTTCCACCACCAATGAGGGGCTCTGAAAGGAAAGCTGGAGGATGCAATTGAGCCCCAGACCAGCTCCTGCGGTGGAGCTATAGCAAGCATTGTCTTGCGCCGCTACAGATGCTTGGGCAGCAGGAGGCTCTTTTCCTTCAACTTAGCAACACACTAAGCCTCCCATATCCCAAGTCACTGAGCCTCTGACCGCTCAGCTCTGCCAATTCCAGGATCAATGGACTTGCTAAAAACTAGGAAAGCAGCTGCTTTAATCGGCAGGAGAGGCCTGTCACTATTCCCGCCTCTGCTCACAAAAGCCCCTCCTTGGCTCAGTGTCCCCAAATTGTGGTATCATGGACATCTTTTTGTCCTCCACTTCCTCGCAGCACCTCAGGGATCCTCTGCCACTGTCCTAACCCCTTTCCTGCCTTGCAACAATGACCAATCTGTGCTTAGCTGTTTAGAAGACTCCCCTTAAGCCTGAGGTATGACTCACAGCCTCTGTCCTGGTGACCAGCGTGGAGTTAACAGCCTCATGCATTAAGCCAGGATGGGGGCTGAGGCACCAGGCCAGCGTTCTGCTCATCTTATCACTAAGCATATAGGACTCCAGGCGTATGCAGGAGGCAAGTCAGCCCAGGCCAAACATGCTGGCGAGGGAGCTGGATGATTCCCACCCGGTTTTTGGGCTTAGAAGCACTGGATTCCTCCTGTAGCTCCACCTTTGCATAGATCACATCCAATGTGGAGTGCGCTATCTGATGGGAAGAGGAAGCTGGTCAAATAAAACACACTGGAGTGTGGAGTATGTCCAAAAAGAATTTCAGCATTAATTAAAATGAGTTTTAAACATCAGATTTATTTGGAGAAAACAAAAAAACCCACAACCCAAAGGATGGGATTTTACATCTCAAGACATCTCCCAGGTAATAAGTCTACAGATTACAAATCATTTTCATAGAAGATATTTTTGTACAAATTTTACATGTATCCAGGAGTGGGACATAAACCAATCCCTGTTTCTATTCAGTGGGGGCAAGGAAGGGGGTGGGACAAAACAGCTTTTTTGGATGCAACTATTTGGAAGGACAGCAGACATGAAGAGGGCAAACTATACCTTTTCATTATCTACAACCAATGGTTTAAAAAGCAAACCCGTTCAACTCTGGTTCTATCTAAAAGCCCACTTCCTAGTTACTAGCCAACCCACCAATTAAGGGGAATTCACTGGGTACACCTTTGTCCACTGGATAAATGGCTCATTATGCCCACTGCTGCAGCTCATGCGCACACACCCCCTGGAGGGCCGGAGAGGCTCTAACCTAGGACCAATGGGAGAAGGGCTTGCAAATAAAGAGACCTAATATCTATCAGCCGCACCAGTACTGCTCACACTGGGGAAAAAAATCCCATCTACCAAGCTGACTACCAACAAAGGTGCACATAAAAGCAAGCTGTTGCACTGCAAGAGAAACCAGGGCCTTATAAAATAGTTCTTTCCTTTATTATCATTTATTCTCTTGAGAAGCTAAAAAGCACACCCTCTCCCCAAGCTCAAAGCCACACACTGATCTAGGCCACATTATAAATCGAAGCACTGGTGTGGGATTTCAGTGAAAACTTGTAAAAAACAAAATAACCCCCAACTCCCCAAATCAAGGTTGTAAGAAAAACTTCCAATGTAACTGTCCCTATTTATCCACTTATTCATCACCGAAGATCAACCTAGAGTATTCTGATCTAAAAAAGGGGTCAGAGCAGTAGGAGCAGGCATGGATGGAGGGAAGGAATGAATTAAAAGACATCAAAGAGCTGACTTATTTGAAAAAAGCAGTGATTCTTCGTGTCACAGCATCCAGTGGCTGAGATAAAATGCCTAAGAGGTCACACCTATGACTTCTCTAGTCTTTGGGAGGTGAGGGTAGCATGAAGAACATGAGATGGTAAGAGTCTAAAAAAAATTTCTTTTTCTTGAGACAGGGTCTTACTACTATATAGTTCAGACTAGCCTCGAACTCACTTTGTAGTCCAGGCCGGCCCTGCACTTGCAGCAGTCCTCCTGCCTTAGCCTCCCAAGTGCTGGGATTACAGGTGTGCACCAGCACGGCCAGCCCCAAGAGTCTGAATCTGTTAAAGCTTCAAGGTTGCAAAAGAATGTGAATATATTTCAACTTTCATAAAGGGTAAGAGAAAGGACAAAACCAGGACACAAGACTGGGAATTCCTGTGACTGCTAAGTGCTTCCCACACCAGGAAGTAACCACTCATGTGCTTACTGGAGGTCGTACCATTTCTCCTACTACCTCGTGCAAAGCAATCCCGTCACCTCCCCAAAGCGCTTTTCGAAGCACAATTTCCCCATTATTTTGGTCCCCAAGCAATCATATTCTTCAGTGGCCTGCAGACACACTCCCAACTACCCCCCTGGGGGGTAACAAATAAAGTAATTTCCCCTAGGCTGGCCCCAACAACTCAGAATTAAAGTAAGAGGAAGGGCTGGCAGCCTCCTGGAGACAAACAATTTGAAAGAGTAAATCTACCTTTCCAAGGATGGAAAATTTATTCAGATAATGCTTGAGAATTCATATATGCCACAACACGGTAAGAATGAAAAGGTAGAAATCTCACTGTTCCTTATCCCTCCCCTACTGCTTAACCACTCCAGACATCATATCACTGCCATTATCATTTCTGCTAATGGAGGCCCCTAGGCATGAATCACACAGGCAACTGCATGGCATCCTAAGAATACACCACAACTTTGCCATAAAAAGCTGTAGTCTCTGTCTCTCTGGCTATATTGGCGATTCTCCGGTTATTTCAATACTTTAAAGGCTGCAGCAGCATGCAAAAGAATTTCATTTCTTAAAAAAAAGTTAAGAAAGGTCTCCAGGAGATGGTGAGTTTTATTTTGCCTTGACTGGATAGAGGTTTGATTTGCTCTCGAATGTTCCAGGGTGGAGAAAGACTAGGAGAAAGCACAAGATGTGGAGGTCTATTCAGTGTAGTCTTCTCCCTCGTTTTCATCTTCACCATCCATGGAGAGAGCAGCGTACTTGCTTGCAGAACTGAACTTCTATAAAAGATGAGAGCAAGAAGAGAATGAAGGTCTTGGATTCTCACATCAAAAAATGTAAAAACAGCTGGGTGTGGCAGTGCACACCTGTAATCCCAGCACCTAGGAGGCTGAGGCAGGAGTGTCACCATGAATTCAAGGCTACCCTGGGCTACAAAGTGAGTTTACAGCCAGCCTGCACTACATAGCAAGACACTGCTTCAATCCCCAACCCATAACAAAGAGACTAAAGAGGGACAATAGTTCAGACTATGCCCACATGCTTGCTCCCTGCATTTTCCAGAGTGGTCAGGGCGAGGGTCAGCCGTATGTTACTTTTTAACCTTACAGAGGAGTAAGAGTGAAGAAAGGTGGCACTGAGGTAAAAAACCTAATCTACACTTCCTTCACTGGTCTGAAGAAACATGTCTGCCTTATTTTCAGCCACTCTGCAGTCCCAAATGTGAAGAGGGGGTCCAATGGCAAGAGTCAGCAAGAGAAGCCGGAGAGCCAAGCCTGTAACACTCACGGAGGCTGGATTTTCCTCAGGTTTCTTTGGCTCAGGTGCAGATCTAGAGTCTTGATCCTTTTTGCCATCTTTCCTGCAGATTTAAACAGAAAACCCCATCTCTGGAGGGGCTCCTCCAAAGCACACGGCACAGGTGCACTTTTGAGGCACGGAACAGGCACCTCCCCTCAGCAGTCTGTGCTCTCGGGCACTATGTTATTTCCAGATTCTCCAAATGGAACCGTCTGTATCTGCTGACTTCAGTTTTTTTTACAGTAAAAGATCTGGTGGTGCTTAGAGAATCAAGAAATTCCTAATTACGAAGACCCACGCATCTAACATCAGATAAAGGACTTACAAATAAGAAAGAATCCATGCATACCTATCCGACTCCTTCCAGTGGTCTTTGTTCCCTCCATCTCCTGGACCACGGCTGGAGTTCCCAGTTTGGCCTTTTTGGGCACTCATCCCGTTATTTTCATCTGCTTGAGCAGAAATGCAGAAACAAAATTAAAATGAAATGATCCATCTGTATGTTTCAGATTTGTTTTATGCTAATAATACTGGGCCTACACGTGCTGAGAAAGATTTAAGTTTTGCTGGGCGTGGTAGTGCACGCCTGTAACCCCTGCACTTAGGAGGCTGAGGCAGGAGGCTTGTTCTGAGTTCGAGGCCAGCCTGGGCTACAAAGTGAGCTCAAGGCCATCCTGAACTGCACAGTGAGACCTTGTCTCAAAAAGACCCAATATTCTCTTCATACAGCAATCCTAAACCAAATAGATCCCATTAAAAACCGCCACTAAAGAATTAGGTCATCTTGGGGCTGGGGATTTAGCTCAGCAGCATAGTGCCTGCCTGGCAAGTGTGAGGTCACGAGTTCGATTCCTGGTACCAGAAAAATACAAAAAACAAAAAAGAATTAGGTCATCTTAAAAAGCAGACTGGAAATAAGGACTGCAGCAACCTTGGCATATTGGTGATGACATTTCTAACTTGGACTGAAGGTCTTAATTTCTTTCCAAATTTGCTCCTGATTTGAAAGAATGGTTCTACCAGGACAGAGCAGTATGCCACACTCTTCTCTAAAGAGGACACTCCTGCCCTCTACTGGCAGAAAAATGTAGCTAATCAAAGCACTGTCAAAAGTCAGGTAGGTGCAAGATGTGACAGACTTCTTGATTATTGGGTAGACACCTTTCCTACACCATGACAAAGTCCTGCGTTTAATCCCCAGCATTGCAGGAGATGAATTTTAGATTAGGTGTCTTTTAATTTAGATCTCTAACTTCATAAAAACCTATTTCCCATAGTATGGTCTCACCTTTCCTTGCCGGTCCCTCTTCAGAAAGCTGAACTGGGGCTAGTTTTCCCCCACCACTAGAAGGAAAACAGTCATCAGGTGTTTCAGAGAGAAAACAGGTAAGAAACTTATGATCATCCTCCAAATGCAGTAAGCATTACAGAAAATAAACAAGAAACCCCATACTTAATGTTATGGAACATTAAAACACAAGATGACAATAAAAGCAGTAATTTGCACATGCATAAGGGTCAGATAGGGCCGGGGATATTAGCTCAGTGGCATAAGCGCCTGCCTGGCAAGTGCAAGCTCCTGAGTTTGATTCCTGGTACCAACAAAAGGGTCATATAATAATATTTTTACAGTTGTCACAACTGTGCAAATTAAATAGCAATATTCTTTTATAAGTAAGAGAAGACTTAGAGACCTAAGACTTAAGGGAAGTGACCCCAAGGCCAAACTGTCAATGGGTGCTGATGGGAAGACTGACTTCTACCGTTTGCAGATTTTGATAGCATGAATACTCCCATCATAGCCAATTTCAAGCCACCAAAGTGATGTCAACTGGCTATCAAAACTCTAGAAAATTGACGACTGGCTCTAAACAAACCAGCTCCAGCATACCACTGAATGTAAACTAAGAGAACAACGAGAACAGAACCATAGCATGCTGTATAAAGTCAACATTCCATAGGGCACATTCCATCCTAACAAGGTATTTGTAATTCCAGGCCAACAGGCTGCTGTTCCAAGCTGACTCACCTTGTAGGGGATTGGTGCTCTGTGTCTGAGCTCTGAGATCGAGCAGGAGGGTTAGAGCTTCGCTTCACCCACGCATTCTCCTTTGGTGGAGGGGCTGGCATTACCTTTAGAGGCTGATCAGGTTTGGGAGGCTTAGAAGTTGGAGAGTGACAGTCTTCCTCCTTACTGAGGGTTTCATTTTCTAGAGATTTCTCACTCTCTCTCCTTCGGGCATCTGTGAAGTCAGAATGGAAAGGTGAAATTACCGGGGTGGAAAAACAAAGATGTAACACAATAATCTACCTAGACCATAAAGGAGTGAAATGTGGCATATGCATCCATATTTATCATTATTCTTCTGTTTGTTTTAAGACAGGGTCTCTCTATTTAGTGCAGGCTGGAACTGAACTCACTTCTGTAGAGCCCAGGGTGGCCTTGAACTTGCAGTGAGCCTCCTGCCTCAGCCTCCCAAGGGGTGTGTGCAGCAATGCCGGGCTCTAACATCTTTTTTTTCTTTTTTTTTTTTCCCTGGTACCGGGAATCGAACTCACGACCTTGCACTTTCCAGGCAGGCGCTGTGCCACTGAGCTAAATCCCCAGCCCCTTCTAACATCATTTTTAGTTGCTTTTTGTTGTTGTTGTTGTTGTTTTTGTCTTTTTGAGATAGGGTCTCACTATGCAGTTCAGGCTGGCCTTGAGCTCACTTTGCAGCCCAGGCTGGCCTTGAACTTGCAATGATCCTCCTGCCTCAGCCTCCCGAGTGCTGGGATTACAGGCGTGCGCCACCACACCCGGCTCTAACATCATTTTTAAATAGAGACCCTAGGGGCTGCGGATTTAGCTCAGCGGCAAAGCGCCTGTCTGGCAAGCGCAAGGTCGTGAGTTTGGTTCCCAGTACCAGAGAAAAACCAAAAAGAGACCCTAATTTGACTCCCAAAACAATGATGAACTATCCCTAAACCAGTGTTTTCCGCATGTCATTTTAAGAAAAAAGCTTTACTGGTGCACAAAGAAATAGGAAAAACAGTAACTGTACATCTATCTTAAAGGGTAGTTATCTGGTTTGTCCTAGGGAACCCTGACACAGCTTTTCTATCTGTATTTCTAATGCTCCAATGGCCTTACTTGGAAAAGGGAGGGAAGAGTCCTATGGTAAAATCCCAACCTCCAGTAACCATGCTCAACACCAACCCAGAAGGTCAACACACATGCACAACAACCTCACGTTTACAAAAACATACAAGGGGCATGTGTTTTACAGGCACTAAGTGTCTCCTTAAAAGAGAAACCTATTGTATGTCAGAATCCTTGTACATTTTAAGCGCAAGCTCTATACAAGTAGGCATGCAAATCAACCCAATAACATCATGCTTCAACACAACTGTAAAAAGGGTCATTATATCCTGTTGGTGAGAGACTACTCTGGTCTAAATTATTTCCAGAAAACTCCCACAACAGTTGGATGAATTTCCAAATCACTCTGGCCTTGATCCTCGTTTAGAAATGCTCAAGTAGCAGTCAAAGCACTGGATCGCAGTAAGGGAAGGGAGACACCACAACTGAGGCATTCAGGTTTCTGAAACCCTACAAGCGCTGGTGAGCTGGCAGTAATCACTGAGGAATGATGCAGTCTACAGTAACATCTCTTGAGAACACTGCTCTAGTCATGCACAACATCAAAAAAGGCTGGCTCTCTGGGAACTCCAGGCTTACTACTAACTGCTCTGAATAAACACACATAAAGTGACGGGACAACTGTAACAGTCAAGTATACTCTTTAGTGGAAGATTATCAAACATTATCCAAGCCTACTCTTGTAGCCATTCCTCAGACTTTTTGGGAATAAATGACTGAAAATTCAGACCAACTCATACTAACTCAGCGTTTATAACGGACTTTAATATTGTAAAGTCTCTGCGTTCTTTGATTATGGACAATTTATAGAAAACAACAATGTGATACCCACCCTGGTCTGACTTACTTCTGCCAGATGGGGCTGAGGTCCCAGTCTGTGAGGACTCACTTCCTGTCCTTGACCTTTCCCGTTCCTGAGTTTCTTCACTTCGCCAGCTTGGGTGCCTGCACAGAAAGAGACTTCACGGTGAGTACAGTGTGTCCTGCTCAGTGAAGGGTCCTGTGGCCCACAAGGGTTCCTTAAGAACTATCAATATTTTACCACACTTCTACCCTCAAGTAACACTTAGAAAATACAACTAGCACATTCACAGGTAAACACAAATATAAAATAATTTCTAGTCTACATTTAACATAAAAGATTTTCTATTTTATCCCCAATAATTTGAAAATAAGTGAATATAGTTTATAATTAATCTCATAATATAGCCAATGCAACAGAAATTTGACTCCATCTCACCACAGTGAGGTTTTTCTCTGTCCTACAGCAAGAGCGAGCCACTTTTTCTCAGAAGGCTAAACTTTATTTACAAAAGCATGCACAAACCCTAACGTGCTCACTCTCTTACACTGTAGTTGTGACAGGCACAGCACAGCAGGCCTTTGGAACACTGCAAGGACAGGGAGTTCTTTGTGGTGTGAAACTGTCCCACACAACTCCTCCCAAAGCCCCACTGAACAGCACTGGAAGCGCAGGCGCAAACACCCCGATGAGGACAACCTCACCTCTCCCGAGGCCGTCGCTCTAGTTTCGGCTCATCCAGCTGACGCTGCAATTTCTCCTGCTCCTTTTGTAGCCGTTCTTCCACTTCTCTTTCTCTAGCAGCCGTGTCAACAGGCTTCGCCCCTCCAAAGATAGAAGCTGCTCGACTGGACTGGGAGGTGCTAGCAGAGGAATCATCTTCCTTAGGAGTACTCCGAGGCTTTAGGTTCAGTTTGGGTCTTTGGGGGGGACCTAAGTTAAACAAAACTCTAAGTAATAGTTCTCTAAAATCAGAAGCTGACGACTGAAAGATCAACTGATTTCCAGACATGGCTCCTGGGAAATGCTACATGGGATTCAGGTTAGCCTACCCAGCAGAGAAGCTTGATGAGAGATCCTTAGAAAGTGGGTAGTTTAAATAATCAAGTTGTATTACTCTTTTCTCCTCTACCACATCAATATGGAACCACTGTCAGGAAGACTAAAAATGACGAACACTTAAGTGGTAAATTAATCATTTTATCACAATTACTTTTACTTGGGAAGACTGTTTTTCAACTATTATCAATTACTGAACAAAAATTATATTGCTCAAGAATCTGGCCTCACCAGCATGGTGGTGCACACCTGTAATCCCAGCACTCAGGAGGCTGAGGGAGGAGGACTGCCACGAGTTCGAGACCAGCCTGGGCTACACAGGTCAGTTCAAGACCACTCTGAATTGAACTACTACATAGTGACACCCTGTCTCAAAAAACAGCAACAACAAAAACAAGCCCAATTTGATGCGACAGTCAGGTAAAGAGAATATGTAAGCTAGGTTATACAGAATAACTTATTCACATGAAAGATATACGACTAGGACTGTGTTCAGTGAAGGTGTGAAGGCTTCCAAGTAGTAACTCTTGAGCAGTCCTGAAAGCCTCGCACGCGTGCAGCAGGGTGGATGTGGAAGAGGATGGTGAAACTGCAGGCAAACAGTGGAGACCCAGTATCTGACAGGCAAAGGGAGAGCTTTCAGGAACTGAAGAGACTAGAAAGGTCTAAAAGGTGGGAAACCACCTCATTAGCTCTCGTTCCACAAAGACAACTGGGGCCAGTGGGAAGAATGCAGCCAGGCAGGGGAAACATCACGAGGCGACTGCCGACCGTCCCAAACAAAGGCAGCAGCAGTGACTATAAATGAACAGACTATAAAATATTTAAGGTTACAAAGTATCTGTGTAAGCGCTCAGCCCACTGTTAGTCCAGGGTAGAAAAGGCTCAGTAAACCAATTGTTTTTTTGCTTTTTTTACTGAAGAAATGGCTAAGTGCTTTTAAGAATGAAAGGTATTAGAAAACCAGAAACAAAAAACCAAAACAACAAAAGAAAACCAGAAACACCGAAACTTCTGCTCTATCAGCAGGAAAGTCCTGAATGCAGGAGAATTTCCATATGGGACTGATGGATTTTGTTATCACACTGTTTATTAATTAGTTGTTCAAGTCTTATCTTCCTTTCTCAGGGAATTATAAGAGACAGTACTGTAGATACAAATTTAACAGTCAAATTTAACAGTATGTTTTGCAGGGCGTGGTGCCGCATGCCTGTAATCCTAGCACTGGGGAGGCTAAGGTGGGAGGATCACTACAAATCTGAGGCCAGCCTGGGCTACACAGTAAATTCAAAGCCAGCCTGTACTAATCAGTGAGACCCTGTCTCATAAATAAATGAATGAATAAATAGTACATAACCTTTGCTTTATTTCTATTATGTTATCCTATGCCAATGTTCCAACACGCTCTGGTGCACATAGTATGTAAACTATGTTTTAAATCCCTCAAGTAAACACAAATGTAATTTGTAACTCCAACTTTTCCCTCAATTTTTCTAGCACACTCCACTAAGTAAGCCAGAGATGATTACCTCTGTCATCACGCCTATAATCATCCCGGGAGTAATCATCTCTGGAGCCCCAGGGTCGATCATCCCGTCTGTCGTATCGGTCTTCATACCGGTCTCCTCCTCCTCTGTAGTCATCATCTCTCCGGTACCCACTACCAAAGGCTCTTCTGCCACTGCCTATTCTGGAATCGTAGCCTGTAAATTGAAATTACCACATAAGCTGGGCATGGTGGCACCCTCTTGTAATCCTAGTACTTGGGAGGCTGAGGCAGGAGGATCCCTGCAAGTCAGAGGCAATCTGGGCTACAAAGTGAGCTCAAGACCAGCTGGAACTGCACAGTGAAACCTTGTCTTAAAACCAAACAAACAAAAAAAATCAAACCTCAGGAGAAGGGAAAATGCAAAAAAAAAGGAGTTTTTGAGAAAGTACTTTAAACTGAATTCTGTGTTACAATTACCTCTATCGTAGTCTCTGCTGCCTCGGTCATCATAGCGATCTCGGCCTCCATATCGATCCATATCCCGGCGTGGGCCATCACGATACCCATCCCGATCCCGATACCCATCACGGTACCGGTCTGAATCATAACGATCTCGATACTCTAGACAAAAAATAAGACAGGTAACCCCACCCCTTTTTCTTTCACATGTTAATAAAGAACACAGTAACCAGTGAATCAATCTTGTTTTGTGAACGGTTATTCAAGTTTGTCTTAGTTTTTATAAAAACAAACCTTATTTCTGGGCATAGTAACACAAGTACTTAGGAGGCTGAGACAGGAAGATTGCCTCAAGTTCAAGGCCAGCCTGAACTACACAGTGAGGCACTGTCTAAAAAAATTTTCCTGGTGAAGCTAGGTGTAGTATCACATGCCTATAAATCCCAGCACTTTGGGAGAAGAGCCAGGATAATGGTAAGCCCTGCTTGGCAGCTTAGTGAGACCCTGCCTCAAAATGCTCCTGAAGCTGGGCATGGTGCCGCACACTTGTAATCCCAGTACTCGGGAGGCTGAGGCAGGAGGATTGTTGTGAGTTCGAGGCTAGCCTGGGCTACAAAGTGAGCTCAAGGCCTGCCTGAACTACGTAGAGAGACCCTGTCTCAAAGACAAAAAAATGCTCCTGGATTTGATATCCAGTTAAAGATAAAAGCTAACCATGGGAAAACAGACATACCACAAATCTGAAAGGCAAACAAAATGAAAAAAAAAAAGTATGTAACATTTTAACTAAGGATTAATCAACTATTACTTAATAGAAACTGGGTATCATTTTCTACGTTCAGCATGGCAGTATCTGATTGCTGACAAAGATCAGAAGCAAACTCAATTTTTGTACAGTTTGTCATAATTTAAAACAGTACACTTTGAAAGTTGTTTTAACACAATTATATATTAAACCAGGCATAGTGGCGCATGCCTATAATCCCAGCACTCAGGAGGCTGAGGCAGGGGGATCACGGTGAGTTCGAGACCTGGGCTATAAAGTGAGCTCCAGGCCAGCATGAATTGCATAGCGAGACCCTGTCTCAAAAAACCAAATAAACAAAAAACAATTATCTATTAAAAGACTTAAAAACTGTATCTACCTACTGGGCCAACAATTCAATTTCTAGGAATTTAGCCTGAGAAATTAACTTGTATGATAAAGACACACACACAAGGACAGTGACTGCAATGTTCTTTATACTAATGGAATTGTGAAGCACCCAAGCCGCAGGTTAAACTATAGGGCACCCGTAGAAAATAGCTACTAAAACGGAAAACCTAAGTGTTTCCACAGCACATATGAAAATAGTAATTATAAACTGTATTTTACATACACAAACACGTAAGTATATCAATACCAGAGACTCCTAACAGCCAGAAGTCTGTATAAAGGAACATAGTAGCTCTGGAGGCAGACTGAGTGAAGTCAGTCATTTATAAAAGTGACAGTCTGTTATTTATTTAGCAGCAGGTGACTGTTGCCACATCTTCCAGTTTTTCCATACTCTTTTTTTGTATCAGGAATCGAATTCAGGGCCTCACACTTGCCAGGCAGGCACTGTGCCACTGAGCTGTACCCCTAGATCTTCCAATTTTCTAAGTTTGAAACCCACATGTTTACATGACAAATAGCAATCTCTAAATATGAAATGATTAATAACAGATTTAAACATTTGATTACTATTTCTGCCCACCAAACAGGGATCTTATTTTTGTGACTATTATCTTTTTTTTTTTTTTTTGAGACAGGGTCACATAGCTCAGGCTGGCCTTGAACTCTTGCTTGTCGATCCTCCTGCCTCAGCTTCCAAGTACTGGGATCAAGTCACCATCCTGGGCTGATTCTTGCCTTTCAAACAATCATTTCAGGGGTTGTGGGGTAGCTCAGTGATACAGGCACTGCCTAGCATGCATGAAGCCCTGGATTCAACCCCTTGTACTGCAAAATAAACAGTCATTTTATTTTGGAAATCATAATTTTTTCCATGTGAGTAGTCAGAGCACTGTCTTGCATTTTGTATTTTATAAACTGAAGGAACGTTCATGAAATAATTATATACAAGAAAGAATCTAAAACAGGGATTATATGCCTGTAATCCCAGCACTTGGGAGGCTGACGCAGGAGGATCACTGTGAATTCAAGGCCAGCTTGGGCTACGCAACGAGTGTGAGGCCAGCCTGAACTATACAACAATAACAGCCTGAACTTAACAACAATAACAGTAACAAAAAAAATAGCAATAGCAGCAACAGCAGCCACTGCCACCACTACACCCCAAAGTAAAACAAAAGGCTGGGCATGGTGATGCGTGTAATTTTTTTTTTTGAGATGGGGTTTCACTGTGTAGTACAGGCTGACTTTTTTTTTTTTTCCCCGGGATGACTTTAAACTTGCTTATGTAGCCCAGGCTGGCCTCAAATGCATAGCAAAATCCTTGTGCCTCAGCGTCCCGAGTGCTGGGATTACAGGTGTGCACCACCACACCTGGCACGCATGTGTATAATTCTAGGACCCCAGCACTGAGGCAAGAGGATAACGAGTTCCAAGGCCATCCTGGACTACACAGTGAAACCCTGTGTTAAAGTGTGTAAGCTGTCCACGCCGGGCTTGGATTTGTGATCCTCCTCGCTCAGCCTCCCAGGCGAGTGTTTCTGGCTGTCATTGTATCTGCTGTGGACAATTTTTTTCTGCTATTCCTAGAAGCAACGTGCTGGTGACACTCAGTGCATGAACTCACTCAGAAACTTTGCTCTGTATAAACATATGTAGGTGCTATGCCGAGGCCGGACAGAAGCCCGCACCTCCTGCATATTAGGCAAGTGCTGTGCCGCTAACTCCATGCTTGTGGGACCTTTTCTGTACATGAATTATGCGAGCATGATAACTTTTCTGGATTACATTTCACTTCTGTTTTCAGTTACTTTTTTGCATGTGATGCTGTGGTTTGAACCCAGGGTGAGGCCCATATTAGGAAAGTGCTTCATATTGAGTCACACCTTCAGGCCTGTGTTGTTTCAGTCTCAATGTTTTCAGGACATTAAGAAATAGCAGTAATGAGAGAGAGCATGCTTATCTCATTTGCAGTGTTAATGGAAACAGATCTGGAGTTCCCTACTGTACTACTTTTGGATTTAGTCATCTGAATTACAAATGCAAAGACTCGATTGGTATAATATTGTATTTTTTTCCACGTTGTTAAGGTTATACTTTTTTGGGGGGTACAGGAGTTGAACTCAGAACCTCATGCTTACCAGCCAGGTGCTGCACCACTGAGTTATATCCCTAGATCCTGTACTTCTTTTTTTAGAGATTAGGTCTCACTGTGTTACCCAGACTAGACCTAGCCTCCTTGCCTGGGTCTCCTTCCCAGTGGCTAGGACTACACCAGGATGTGCCATGATGCCTGGCTGCTGGTTGTTTTTCTGTACTCATACTTTGTATATGCTATTGGAACACGTGTGTCAGAATGGATATAACATGGATGTGATTTTTTTTCTTCTTCTTGTCCTAGCAGTTGAACCCCAGGCCTTCCCAATGAGCTACTTGAAGAAATGATAGATTAGAGGGTAACTGTGTTCAACATGATGTAAACGTCACATGATGTGTTCCTATATTGAGACATTACATGGTTCCCCAGTGAAATGTAGTTTGTGTTCTATATGCAGTTAAAAAAAAATCTAACAACAAAAAAAATGCCAAGCATGGTGGCAAACATCTGTAACTCCAACACTTAGAAGGCTGATGGAGATCACTGCAAATTTGAGTCCAGCCTGGACTACTTAGTGAGACCCTGTCTCAAAACACACATATACAAAACAAAATACCCTCCATGTATTATTTTGAAATGTTTTTTACTTTCCGGAAAGGCAGGTAAACTCAATACCTGATTTAGATAAAATGAAATTATAAGCTTAAGCTCCCTGAGAGTAACACAGATCCACAGTTAAGAAGCACATTAGTATGCTCTTGAGATTGTATGGTAACATTTAGTGTTATTCCCCTTCCTCCCACTTGTCTTTTTCCTGCCTAATGCTTGAGGTAGGAGCCTCTGACCTCTGGGATAGTCTGGCATAACTCCCACTAACTAAAAGCTGACTTGGGCCAGCTTTGGATAACAACAGCACACTCACTTTCTTGTTATCCATCCTGCTTGCTCTAAATTCAAGATGTCAGGTGAGAAAATAGTCATGTCCCTTGACTCAAAACAGGACCCTTGGGCTGACTGCTTTTTCTTTCAAGAGCCATTTCTTCCTGATAACGACAGAATGTCTTGCATAAATGCTGAAAAGTACACTCGTCCCCAAGGCTTTGCTGAATCACATAAGACTCGATCATAAAATCATACACAGACTTGTAGATTTAGTCTGTCTTCTGACTGCCTCACCGCTCCTTCTGCACCTTATTCTTTGTTTTGTTTTCTTTTCTTGGAGATAGGGGCTCACTACATAGTTCAGGCTGGCCTTGAACTCATGGTGATCCCCTGCCTAGCCTCCCAAGTGCTGGGATTACAAGCATGCATCACCATGCCTGGCTCTTCTGCATTTTATTAAGCAGGACTGTTCTCTAATAGGAAGTATCTCATGCTACACACATAATGGGATTCCCTAATGTCCATCTACAACCATGACAGTAGGGATAACAGTGGTTACATTACTTTATATTTTTACAACTTACGCATTAACACTATACAGTATCATTTCTAAAGTTTTGTATGTATTTGTATTTCTCCCACATGATAGGTTTTGAATTTTACCCTTGACATTACACATATGCAATGCCATTTTATGTCATTTAAAAAGCCACCTATTAATTATCAAATCATTATAAACAGTACTGTCTTTTTGTATGTATTGTAGTAAGACTGTAATTTTACCCTGTGTTTTACATACCTTTTGCCAGATTTAGGTGATGTAAAATGTACAGTTCATCCCTACTGTATCCCATGACCTTCTCAATCCTCTTTGGGATATTTTCCCACCTAAATTTTTCCTCCAGTATAATCAATATCCTGTGAAGATAGGACTTTACTGGTCACTGTTTTCTCTTGAGCCTCGAACAGTGTCTGGCACATGGCAAGAAGACTTTTACAAAAATGGAGAAATGCCTGTCCATTTTATTCTTTACCTGTGAAGGACCTTTTAAAAAATTAAAATCTTTTCTGGCAGCTACCAATTCTTTTGAATGTTAAAAAGTGTTTAGTTAGCTGTGTTGGCATGTGCCTACAGTTTCAGCTACTAGGAAGGCTGGGCAGGACTGCTTGAGCTGAGGAGTTCAGGGCAGCCTGGGCAATACAGGAGACCTTGTACCTGTATCTACTGTACCCCACTTGCTATCTGCTAACGTGATCCTCTACAATAATACCTTTGTCTCATTACCAAAGCGACTACTGAAGAAACTGACTTACTGTCTCCAAAGCTATCATCACCTCTTCTTGGCGGGTAGTCGTCAAAGCTGTCTGTGGCAGGACGGGCCCTCCAGTCTGTGTCTGTTTTGTCAGAATCTCGATTTCTATCTCGGCCAAAAGAACGGTCATCCCTGTCTGTACAGTAAAAACAAACAAATGAAAACTCAAGTTGACAAAGTAAAAGATTTGCTCTGCCCACTGCCTGCTTCTGTCTCTCTCACACATAACCAACCTTCACGCTCACTTCTTTTCTACATCATACTGTCATCATGAAGGTGCCCCAGGACCTCAAGCGCACTCTCCCACTGAACTGGGTTATTCTTTTCTTCACATTAATTTCTACTGGTTTATCGCTTATCCATGTAGGCCACGAGTTTCTGAAACATACATGACTGAGATCCCTGTTGTGTCCAATATATGCCAGAGAGCTAAGCTATTTACTACAGATTTAATATCCATTAGATCAGCCAGGGTATTTCATCTCAAGGATTAATCTATCAATTCTATCTATTATCTAACAGGGTATCAGTAGCACTCACTTCAGATGTCCACAAACACCGCCAAAAGTCCCCTGAGGAGCAAACCTGGTTGAGAACAGTTACTCTAAATTTAGGCCGGTTTACCACTTATCTCTATTAACATTTCCTGGGCAAGGACACTTCTGCTTTGTCAAACAGCAAATTTATTCCTGTTTTCTCACCTTTATCCTGTGCTTGATCAGCAACATCCACTCGAATTCTCCTGTTACCTAGAGACTGAGAGCACAGGACTGTATTAATCCACCTTCTGCTTCATCATGCGCAAATCCTGCGAGCCACCAGCAGTATCTGGGCACAGCAGAAGCAAAGCTCCGCAGGGAGGCAGACAAAGGAAAGACACTGCACTCCAGCCAACACTCTCAAATTTGTTGCCTAAAGAACCCTTTATAAACACTTGAAAACTAAAACAGTCTCTTAGAACTAACAAATCTAAGTTCACCTTACGTGAGCGTCAGGCCAGTTAACTTTACACAGAGCCGTATTTCACAGAACAGAACCACCAGCCAAGGCTGTCAAGTGGAATGAATTAAAAGTAATTTCCAGTTAGCTAAAGGAAAGGTATTTTGCCACTACAAAATCATCCAACATTTATACACTGAACCCAATTAATTCTGCTGGTTTTTCTTCATTTCATAGTACATAAAATCCTACAGTTGAAAAACAATGAATTTTGGTTTAAAACACCCAAGTTATATAAAACGTAAAACTGATGCAACAATGAAAACTCTGGAATAACCTCAACTCTTTGTACATAGGTAATAAATGAATTTTTTTTTCCTATTCAGACAATAATAGCACTCAACTATGAGATTATAAAAAATTTTTTAAAGTTTTTCAATCATGTTAAATTGAGCAGGGTGTGGTGGCACATGCCTGTAATCCCAGCACTCGGGAGGCTGAGGCAGGAGGATCGTTGCAAGTTCGAGACCAGCCTGGGCTACAAAGTGAGCTCACAGCTGGCTTAAACTGCACTGTGAAACCCTGTCTCAAAAAGACAAAAAACAAAAAACACACTTATAAAAAAAAAAAAAATCATGTCAAATGGCAGGTCTGATACAGAATTACGGTATAGGGAAGTGCCTTTCCAAGAAACAACGAGGGGTCTCTAGAGCTAGAAGAGAACAATAGAGGCCTTTTTTCTTCCCAGATACAAACTTCTTGCAATCTCCGCATAGGAAAACATTTATGGGCAGCATAAAAGCAGGAGCGGTGAGCCAGGTGCAGAGACGCATGCCTGTAATCTCTGACCCTGGTGAGGCTAAGGCAGGAGGAGCACAAGTTCAGGCCTGGCCCAGGCAATTTAGTAAGTGTGTCAAAGTTTAAAAGAATAAAAAGGGCATAGGCTGTAGTTCAGTGGTAGACTGCTTGCCCAGGATGTGTGAAGACCTGGATTCAATCCCCAGTACTACAAAAAAACAAACCACGACTGAATGTTTAGTTATTTCTCCTATAAAGCATTACTAGGAAAGACACATTACAAATGATATCCTTTCTAAACTTTAATTATTATTTTTTAATTAAAAACAACCCCTCCCACACATATTACAATACTCTGGAAAATTAGATAATGCCATCCCATCTTTGGTGCTGGGGAGCAAATTCAGGGTCTTGAACATGCTAGGCAAGTGCTTTAAAACTGAGTCACATCCCTATCTGGAAGACAATACCCTTTAATACTAAACTGATTAACTTCATCACCTCTACCAGGGATTAAACTGAGAACCATATGCTTGCCGGGCAAACGCCCTACCACTGAGCTATACCCCCAGCCCCAACCATCTTAAATTTTGTTTTAGAAACATGGTTGATACAATTGTCCGGGCTG
Organism: Chinchilla lanigera; assembly: GCF_000276665.1. Taxonomy (NCBI): domain Eukaryota; kingdom Metazoa; phylum Chordata; class Mammalia; order Rodentia; family Chinchillidae; genus Chinchilla; species Chinchilla lanigera. Next base: position 309,627 of record NW_004955458.1, on the reverse strand, counting down.
GTCTTGAATTTGTAATCTTCCTGTCTCAGCTTCCCATGCAGGAGTGATTACAGTAATGTGCCATCACACCCAATTATTTTTTTTCTGGTTGCCTTTATAGAATCCGACTATTTTTTAAAAAGCAAAGACATAAAGGCAGAGACAAAACAGTAAGTAAACTAATATGAGATTTTATTACGCACTTAGTGTGTTTGGTTTCTCCCAGAATTTATCTAAGTGACTCTGAATTATTAGAGATGTTGAATGTTAAATAGTCCGGCGTCTTCTTTGTGGCTATGGGAATCATTGACCCAACTAGTATGCTATAGCATGCCTGGAATCCCACCACTCTGGAAGGCTGAGGCAGAAGGGTCAAGTTCAAGGTGAGCTTGAACAACATGCGAAGAACTCGTCTCAAAAATAAAAAAGGCTGGGGATATAGCCCAGTGCAAAATCCCCAGTACTGGAGAAAAAAAAATATCAGTATGATTGATAAATACCACCCTTGTGAGCCCCTCCGCCCCCAATTGCTTTACCTCTTCATTGAGACTCAGGGCACTGAGCAGGGAATCCAGATCCTCAAACTCAGCATAACCAAAACCTTTCAATCTGTCTGGATTGCTGGGCTCACGTGGCAAACGCACTGCACTGATCTGAAGGAGTAAAGATAAACAGTTGCAAGCCTTTTTGGGACCACACAAGCGCCAATATACGTACAACGAACCTCTCTAAAGAATATGTGAGAACCTGGGTGTCTCCAGGAAGAATACTAGAGCAGCATAGAGGAGATTTTATGCCCTGTTATACCTTTGAATTTTCACGTTTGCATTTAACTCTTGAAAACAAAACAAATGAACCATGAATTCAGTGTATTGCCCCTAACCCCAGCTTTGTTTTTGTTTATATATTACATTTCTAATTTTGTTTTACCTAATTAGGAACTGCCCATTCCACAATTAGTTTACTTTAATAACTAACACCAACATATATAGTTAATGGCCTAAAATGATTACACTTACATTTAGTCCTCTAAAGAATTCCTTAATAGAGTCTTCCGTCACTTCATAGGGCAGGTTCCCTAGAAAAGCAGTGTAGGGTGGCGATTTGGGAAGACGGCTCCGGTCGATATTGGGTTCCCGAGCAGCCCGTGGAGCAGTGGGAAGGATAGAACGGTCAATTGGAGGTGCCCTATACACATCATCGTCATTACTGTGCCAAGTGGTTGAAACTAGAATAGAAGAACCAACAAAAGAAATTAGAGGAAATCTCCCTTACTACTGTTCTAGAATAAGAGGATCAATCCATGCCAACTGCCAGATATTAAAAATGCTGCAGCAGGAAAGATATGGTGAGGCACACATCTGGAATCCCAGCACGATGGGAGGTGGAGGCAAGAGGATCACAAATCTGAGCCCAGCATCAGAAAGTCAATGAGAACCCTGTCTCACGATAAGAGCTGAAGCTGGGTGTCATGGTGTAAGCTAGCAATCCTAGCACTTGGGAGGTCGAAGCAGGAGGATCACCTCGACCACAAAGCAAGACCCTGTCTCAAAAAAAAGAAAAGAGAAAGAAAAAGGAAAGGCAGCTAGGCCTAGAATGGCGTTCTCTTGTATGTTCATTTCTGTTTCCATGACAAGTCTGACAGCTTAATCCTGAGATGAAATCCTCAAACCTAAGACTTTATACACATAAATACGTATGATTTCAAGTTCTACAAAGAAAGATTCTTTCACGTTACATTGATGTGAATCATGAAATAGGTTTTTATCTAGGAAATAATGAAATTCCAAGCATGATCAAAAAAGAAAACTTACCATCTCCTTCCAGGTCATCCGTTTCATCAGCCCAGCTGACTGGTTTGGGGACATAGGTGGTTCCTCCACCAGTCCCTCCGTCCTCAGCCAGAAAGTCTGTTAGGGAGATAGTTTTCCCCTTCTTATTCTTCTTTTTTGCTATTTTAAAAAGAAAATAGATTATTCATAATGATTCAAGTATCAAAGTATTCACACAACTGTACAATGCAGTACATTAAATATATTTATAAAGGAAACAACATAAAAGCTCATCAAATCACTAGATTATGGCATTTATATAAAGAAATAGTGTGCAGATATGTACAGGGAAAGAACATCATAATGGTCCAGAAAAAAAGAATCCAATGGTAAGTAATTTTAAAAGTTGCAGGATACATATTACATATCAACATACTTTTAAGTATGGAAAAGGGAAGGATGTCTGATATTCCCCTCTGGGAGTATGGTTGAAGTGGTGGCAATCTTTTACTTTCTACTGTATTCACTGATTTATCGTTTGAGATCAAGTGTGTGTGTGTGTGTGTGTGTGTGTGTGTGTTGGGCATCAAATCCAGGGACTTGTACATGCCAGGCAAGCATTCTATTTTTGAGCTACACGCTCAGCCCCATTTGAAATTTTAAATTTACCGAGTATTTCTATTTAAGACAGGTTGCTGGGTATGGTGGTGTATGCCTATAATCCCAACTCCTGGGAGGCTGAGGCAGGAGGATCACCAAGACTTCAAGTCCAGCATGGGCTAATACTGAGTTCAAGACAGCATGAACTACACAGTGAGACACTGTCTCAAAAAAACAAAAACCAAACTAAAACAAAACAAAAAAAAGACAAGAGGTCATTAAATTCACTGCTTCTTGGATACAAAAATACATAAGATAAAATTCCTACCTTACATCACAACATTTTATATTGCACTTTTTCTGGGGCTGCATCAGGTATAAACTTAGGGAACACTGAACTATATCCCCAGCCCTTAGTTTATGTTTTTTGAGGGGGTACTAGGGATTCCATCCAGGGCCTTGCAGACTTGGCAAGCATACTACCACTACCACTGAGCATCTCTCAGGCCCCTTTTAAAAACTGTAGTTTGAGCTAGGTGTGGTGGTACACACCTGCAATCCCAGTACTCAGGAGGTTGAGGCAGGAGGATTGCTGTTAAGTTCAAAGCCTGGCTGGGCTACATAGTATTAGCTTGAACCACACAGCAAGACCCTGTCTCAAGAAAAACACCCATTGTTGGGAGGCTGAGGCAGGGGGATTGCTGTAAGTTCGAGGCCAGCCTGGGCTACACTGTGAGTTCAAGGCCAGCCTGAACTACATAGCAAGACCCTGTCTCAATAAACCAAACAACCCCCTCCCTCAAAAAAGTAGTTTGAGATAGGGGCATGTGAAGTGCAGGCTGGACTTGAACTTGTGATTCTCCTTCCTCAGTCTGCCCAGTTGCACATAGCAGTTTTGAGGGATCTGTTTGGTAGGTGTAAAAATAACCATTGGGAGGAAAGAATCGTAACTACCAATTTATAGAGGAAGAAAATCTCAGCTTAGATGACTATTCTGAAGTTAGTTATTAAATGGTAGAACTACAACTGAAGTGCAGAGCTCTTTCTATTATACCATAGGGATCCCAGCTTCTAAGCAGCATATTAGTTCCTTGGGAAGTTATCAACCACAGCAAAGTGCTGTGTTGTACTTAGTGTTTTTTGAAAATGCTTGAATAGTTAACTCAGATATCCCAAATCTCTCTGTGCCATAAAAAAATTTATCTCCTCTACCTTAACACTTCATATTGAGGTATGATACTAAAAGGAAAATATAAGAAAACTAACAACCAGTGTTTTAAAATATATTCCATGGTTGTGAAAAATTTAAAATCCAAATGACTCCATTTAGTGAACTGATCCTGGCTCTCTAGTCACAAAACTTCCAAGATGGCAAAACAACTATTCAGAACAACAGAAGGGACTCAGTAAGTTCTACAACTAGTCCAAGAGCAAATACTACATGATGAACAAAAAGGTAGCTGTTGTAAGGAAGATCAGCTTCACGACTTTTGTAACCATGATTTCCTTTTCCATGTTCCAATTCTCATCTAATTTTCAACCCAAGAGAGCTAAGTACCTGTAACTTGATGCACCACTTGCTTAACTGAAGGTTGTTCTCTCACTTGGTATATGTCTTGCTTTTAAAATTCAACTGTCAGGAAATTAAAGGTGACCTGTTTGCTACGAATGTTACAGCCTTCTGAACATAACAAGAACCTGAAGTATTATGGTCTCAAGGTGCAAATCTGATGAACTTGGCTGCAATAATATGAAAAAAAGATGTCCATTAATGTGAAGTTTCTGTATTTCTCTTAAGTGATTTAACACTAATCTGGCTACCAAGAGTACTGTATGTGTCACGAGTGACCAGATCACAGCTATTCTATTCTAGCTATGAATCTACTCTAAAGCTTTGAAAGAAAGCAGTCACTCAAGAGGTTGAGTCCTATAGCAGTGATTCTTCTCCAGCTCACTGCAAAGATCTAAGAGAAATTTTAAAAAGCTAATGTGAACAAAAGGTTGAATACATAGCAGTGTATACCCTTACTTTAGTCGTTTTATATCCTTTAATTTAAAAAGTATCTGGGATTAGAACGATGCTTGTCAGAGCTCTTACACTCATGGGGCTTAATCTAGTACCATCGGCTAATACCCAATTATTAACATGTCCTACC
>NW_004955458.1:294143-305015 GCF_000276665.1 Chinchilla lanigera | reverse complement strand
AACATGTCCTACCATTTGGAGAAAATAGAACTGGTGGTCAGTCTACTAATGAGGTTAAGCTGGATACAAGAACAGTAAGGGCCTTAGCGGCACAGCGCCTGCCTGGCAAGTGTGAGGCCTTGAGTTCAACTGATTCCCAGTACCAAAGAAGAAAATAGTAAAAAAAAGAAAAAAGAAAGACCAAAAGGAAGCGGAAGAACCTGAATAAGGTAAACTTTTCCCCTGCTCTGTAGACTTACACCAAAAGAGCAAACACTGCAATTTGCCCTTTGGTCTGATACAGACAGCTTAAATCAACTTTGTAGATCAGGGTTTCTCAATTTTTATGTGCCCTTCATTCTTTGTGTGTGCCCTTCATTCTTTTGACAAACAAAAGCTTCACACTCTAATATTATTTAAAATTTCAAAATAATTAGCGTAACTGAAATACAAAACCACTGTTAAGGGCCGGGGATATAGCTCAGTGAGACAGTGCCTGCCTTGGGAGCATGAGGTCATGAGTTCGATTCCCGGTACCACCAAAACCACCCCCCCCCACACACAAAGCCACTGTTAATTTTAAAATGTCTTTCAAATCATGTATCTCCTCTTTCTCTATAATTGTTACCCCTCCCCAATTGAGAAAACACTGTTGTAAGGACTTCAAGGATTCCTTTATAAGATCTTTAACTTAAGAGCAGCACTGACTCAGACACAATGTAATTCTATTTAAAATAGTCCTTAAGGAACCATTTGGGAGGCTGAGGAAGGAGGATCTCCCCAAATTGAGGTCAGCCTGGACTATAGTGAGTTCAAAGCTAGCCTAAACTACACAAAGCTAGACTTTGTCTCAAAAACACAAAATAAATACACACACACACATATATACTGCAAAATCGATGAAGTGGATGCCAGTGTTTGTCCCATTTTATTTCAGTAACACAAAATATGCTATCAAAAGCTGGGCATGGTGGTACACGCCTGTAATCTAGTACTTGGGAGGCTGAGGCAGAAGGACTGTTGTGAGTTCAAGGCCAGCCTGAACTGCATAGTGAGACCCTGTCTCAAAAAAAAAAAAACAAAACAAAAAAAAAAACCACAAAAAAACCCACCTATCTAAATTCTCCATGCCCTTTGTTCCTCCAATATCTAGGCCCATGTATGTTTGGGATTTCAATAGTGTGCCCTGCTTTTTTATTTTTCGAGACAAGGTCTCACTACGTAGTTCAGGCTGGCCTGGAACCCACTATTAGCCCAGGCTAGCCTTGAATTCGAAGCAATCCTCCTGCCTCAGCCTCCTGAGTGCTGGGATTATAAGCATGCACCAACATGTTCTGATGTTCCCTGCTTTGTAAGTGTTGTTAAAGAGCTCCAGGTAGATCAGTGCCACAACAACTCGACCAATTCCTTTATTCTCTGTAAATTTTACGTGAAATAACAAATTAATCACCACACAAAATTTTCCCAAATTATTAATGCCAAATACAGGCTGGGTGTGGTGGCGCAAGTCTGTGATCCTGGCACTGGGAGGCTGAGGCAGGACAGGGAACACATACAACCCACGTTACCTTAACCTCTTCATATATTCACACAGCTTAAGCACCATCCTAAAAATATTTTCAAAACTGTTCCTAAGTCCTTAAATGAGAAATACTTATGGTCTTCTCAATAGGCTGTTATAAAAAAATTCCAGTGACACCTCAGTTGTTCAACTCAATGCATCCCAAATTTGTGTTCTCTTTAGTAAATTTCACAATTTCTTTCTTTCTTTAACTCTATCATGCAAAAGCTAAGTTTTCCTCTTAGCTTTACTGCTCGTATCACTTTCTTTGGAGTCCAGGTTACGCTATTTTATGCAAATAAAGCACACAACACAAAAAGCACAAGGCATTAACACAAGCACTGTATGTTGTTTGAGCAAAAGCAGTGCTTATAGGTCATCTCTTTGTGTCCAGGTGACACAACACTCAGCTCCTACAAGTTTTTCAAATCAGATTTTCGGTTGACTATCGAGCAAAGTTATGAATACCAAACAGATTTTCCCCCTTGAACTGTTCTGTTCAAGCTATGCAAAGTTCAAGCTTGGCACTGATCAAAAACCAAGATATCACTGTACAACTAAATAGGTTTAAATTCTTGAATCAGGACTTCTCTCAATTTCAACACTGCTGCTATTTTAGGCTAGGTAATTTCTGTTGTTGTGAGGGGCTGTCCTGTGCACTTATGAATGGTTAGCAATATTGCTGGTTTTTACTCATTAGCCAAAGTAAATTCTACCACCCTTATTTCATTGTGATCATCTAAAATGTCTCCAGATACTGCCAAATGTTGGAGGCTGGGCAAACACTGCCCTTTAGTGGAGAGCCTCTAAGTGTTTTCACTTCAATAAATATTCAATAAAGGGACAAGGCCCAGAATGATGAGATACTGTAATCCCAGCACTCTACAAAGATGAAGCAGGAAGATTACAAGTTTGAACCCAGCTTGGGCAACCTTTTCTCAAAAAAATTAACACTGAGCGTGGTGGTGTAGCCTGTAATCCCAGCATTTGGGAGGCTGAGATAGGAAGACCACTATTAAGAGGCCAGCCTGGGCTACACAGTGAGTTCAAGGCAGCCTGAACTATATATAGTGAGACCCTGTCTCAAAAAACAAAAACAAAAACAAAATAAAGTGAGTCTTCAGGATTATCAGGCTTCAGCATGTGTAAAGTATGCTTTTACTGTTTTTTTGTCTCAGAATGTTTCCCTATTATTTCTCCATGTAACCATAGTAAAATCACCAACTGACAAAACCCTGAGATTGGTAAAAATCTGTACTGGCTGCTAGTTATTTCTGGAGGATATCTTAAAAAATTTTAAAAGCAACAGAAGTTACTTGTAAAATGCAACCGTAGGCTGGGCATGGTGGTCCACGCCTGTAATCCCAGCACTAGGGAGGCTGAGGCAAGAGCATCGTTGTGAGTTCAAGACCAGCCTGGGCTACAAAGTGAGCTCAAGACCAGCCTGAACTGCATAGTGAGACCCTGTCTCAAAAAGAAAAAGGACAAAAATGCAACCCTACTTCTGTATCTTTCTTCACTATTTTACCTAGGAAAGGAAATTCGTGTAGTTCTTAACATTCAGATGCAGGTATGATGGCACACACCTGTAATTCAAGCACTTGGTAGGCTGAGGCAGGGGGATCACTGTTAAGTCTGAGACCAGCTTTGACTACATACACAGGGAGACCCTGTCTCCAAAAAAAAAAAAAAAGTTAAGTTTCTTGTCTTGTGGTGTTGGAGGTTGAACCAAGGGCCTTACCCCTGAGCTAAATCCCTAGGCCCTTTAAATTTTTTTGAGACTGGGCCTTGCTAAATCACTGTTGCCCAGGCTGTTTGAATTTGTGATCTTCCTGCCTTAGCCCCCAAAGTGCTGGGATTACAGACATGCATCAGTATACCCAACAGCTTCTTAATTTATCTTGCCAGTTTAAGTCCCACTTTGCAGGGAGCGGGGCTTTTTGAGACAGGGCTTTACTGTGTAGTTCAGCCTGGCCTTGAATTCACGGTGATCCTCCCGCATGTGCCATCTTGTCTGGTGAGTCCCACAGATTTTATAGTTTTTGGCTCTTGTGACTGTTTTGGGAACTAAATTAAGCTAAAAAACTAAGAAAGGGGCTGGGGATTTAGCTCAGCGGCACAGCACCTGCCTTGCAAGTGCAAGGTCGTGGGTTCGATTCCTGGTACCGGAAGAAAAAAAAACAAAAAAAAAGCAAATACAAAACTAAGAAAGCGTCTATGCTTAGTATTTATGAATAAAGTTGATTTTAAATTTAAGAAACTAATAGTGTCACAAAAACCTCTACAATAATGCATGTTCACAGCACAATTTATAATAGTCGAAACAGGTAAAACACCCAAAAGCCCATAAACTGATGAATCAAAAAAAAAAAGTATAATTCATACAATGGGATATTATTTGGCAATAAAAAAGATTTGGTAAACCGGGCATGGTGGTGCATGCCTGTAATCCCTGTACCATGGAGGCTGAGGCAGGAAAATCCCAAACTCAAACCCAATCTGGGCAATTTAAGCAAAACCTTGCCTCAAAATAAAATGTTTAGCTGAGCAAGTCAGGCAGGAGAATTGGGAGAATTCAATGCCAGCCTGGGATACATAATGAGTTCAAGGCCTCCCTGAACTACCTAAGACCCTGTTTCCAATAAAATATTTAGAAAGTAAAGGAGCGGCTGGAATGTAACCCAGTGGTAGGGTGCTTGCCTAAAATATGTGAAGCCTGAGTTCAATACCCAGTATTTGTGGGAGGGAGGGGAGGGGAGGGGAGAGGGGAGGAGGTGAGGAGAGGAAAGGAAAGGAAGAACAGAGGAAAAGGGAGGGGAGGAGAGGGGGAGGAGAGGGGGAGAGAAGGGAAGGGAAGGGGAAGAAAAAGAAAGGAAGGGAAGGGAAGGAAAGGAAAAAGGAAAGGCAAGGAAAGGAAGAGGGAGAGGGAGTACTGGTGTATTTTACAACATGGATGAAAACATTAAAGCTAAGTGAAACCTGCTAGTCACAAAAGATCATGGATTACATATAACTAAACCAAATGTTCAGGATGGGTAGATTCAAAGAACAAGTAGAACAGTGGTCAGGCAGGAGAAGTGACTGCTAATGGTTAAGGTCTTTCTTCTGAAGATGAAAATGTTTTCAAATTAGATAGTGTAGATGGCTGAATATATTTTCTCTCTTTTGTTTTGTCTTTTTGAGACAGGGTCTCACTATGCAGTCCAGGCTGGCCTCAAACTTGCAACGATCCTCCTGCCCCAGCCTCCTGAGTGCTGGGATTACAGGTGTGCACTATGTCCAGCTATGTATTAAAAACCACCAGGGCTGGGTATGTAGCTGAGTAGTAAAACACATGTGCATGTCAAGCATGCACATGGCCCAGGGTTCAATCCCCAGCACCAAAACAAGGGCCTACCCACCAAACTATGTATGTTAAAAGCATAAATTCTATTGGTATGAATTATATCTGAGTGATATGACCTCTCCTCTCTCTGCCTAGTTTCTTCATCTTGACACAGTGAGGAAAATGCCAAACTGCCTTTTCCCTGTCAGGAACACTCATGAGAGAAGCTATAAAAATACTCAAGTTAAATTTCCTGCTTTGGGCATTTCCCTACTATTGGACCTAAGCAATATCATAAATCTAAGAACCTGGCTTTGGAGTATATCCTCCTAGATGTACAAACATACAGCTAATTACAAATAAGTACTTATGTTGACTTAAAAATCTATACCTTTTTTCACTGACATTACTTAGAAACACCTGATTTACTTTAGCTCACAGTAGTCTGTAGAGTATTTGAATTTTCACAGGGACTTTTAGCCTTGGCCTTCTGACTAAGTATCACACTCTCAGAAACAGAGGATAGGGCTGGAAAACAGGAAATTTGTGTATAGTGGCAACCCTTTATAAAGGACCTCACTGCATGAAAACCAACGAACACCTATCTTTCCTATACAAACCATACATTATGGCCTTCTGAAGCATTACGCACATGCATCAGTTTACACAAGTTATTGTTTTTATACCATTTTTGAGACAGGGTCTTTCTATGCAGTTCAGGCTGGCCTTGAACTCAATTTGTAGCCCCGGCTGGTCTTGAACTCACAACGATCCTCCTGCCTCAGCCTCCTGAGTGCTGGGATTACAAGCATGTGCCACCACACCCGGCTCTACAAAAGCTATTTGTAATGTTAAATCTTTTTTATTTTTGAGACAGGGTCTCACTATGTAGTTCAGGCTGGCCTTAAATTCACATCAATCCTCTTACCTCAGCCTCCCAAGTGCCAGGTTTACAGGTGTGCACCACCATTCCTGATCTAATGCTAAATCATTTTAAATGCTAACTTGTACCAAATATATTTGATTCTTTATGTGTATGACAGCAGATAAATCATGTCCACTTTACAGATAAGGAACCTGAGACTCAAGACTTAACAGGCTTGCCAGGCATGGTGGTGCACGCCTGTAATCCCAGCACTAGGGAGGCTGAGGCAGGAGGATCATTGTGAGTTCAAGACCAGCCTGGGCTACAAAATGAGCACAAGGCCACCCTGAACTACACAGCAAGACTGTCTCAAAAAGACCGCCCCCCACCCCCCAAAAAAGAGTTAACAGGCTTTAGGCTGGGCATGGTGGTGCATACCTGTAATCCCAGCGCTCAGGAGGCTGAGGCAGGAGGATTATCCTAAGTTGGACGACAGCCTGGGCTACATAGTTCAAGGCTAGCCTGACCTACACAGAAGACGCTGTCTTAAAAAAGAAGTCACACTGGAGACCGGTATTGCTGCAAGAATTTTTTGGTCTCTGTGAACAGTGAAAAAGATCTATTAACACATATTTTTGCAAAGAAAGTAAGACCCACTTCCAACCTCTAGGTGTACTGATCACTTAGTGTAACTGGAAAAGATTCAAAGGGAAAGAACTTTGCTAAATTCCAAATTCCTCAAAAGGGCAGACTAAGAGCCGGGTATTTAGACATCAACATAAGCTAAAAAGACATGCTGAACTGAATTAAAGTAGACAAAGGTGGGCCTGGCGTGGTGGGACACACCTGTAGTCCCAGCACTTTGGAGGTTGAGGCAGGACTGCACTCAACCTGGGGTACACAGTGAGTTTAAGGCCAGCCTCAACTATAAAGAGAGACCCTGCCTCAGAAAAACCAAAATAATAAATTAAATAAAGCAAAGTTTTCCAAAGGGGTGTAAATATGTTTTGATTTTGTCTTTTTGAGACAGGGTCTCACTATGCAGTTCAGGCTGGCCTTGAGCTCATTTTGTAGGCCAGTCTGGCCTCAAACTCAAGGTGATCCTCCTGCCTCGGCCTCCCGAGTGCTGAGATTGCAGGGGTGCGCCACATGCCCGGCCCTAAAGGTGTGTAAATATGGAGAAGGGCACATCACTGCACAAATCTCTTTAACCAGTCTGGATTTTCCTCAACAGGGTAAAACTAACACAGACTGCTATCATGCCTTTCACCTCTACAGCTTCCACAGAAGTTACAGAAATAGGGGAAATATAGCCTTTCCACCAAATTGATAATGAACTGTCAAGGTGGGAAATCCAGGCCAGGAACTTATCGAATGAAATATGAATAGTTTTGTAAGCTTCAGATATTTTTGAGCATCTTAAACTCAGAACGACATGGTGGTACTCTTAAGTTGGTTAAGTCAGGACCCTCTATGATCCGGATCTTGCTCTGGGCACCTGCAAACTCTGTGACCTTGAACATATCTTTCCTTTTCTTCAGCTAGGAGATACTACCATTTCCTTACGTTAGAAAACAACATATACACGGAAGTGTCAGCTCCATCAATGAAACTTATCCTGTCAAATGACCTCAGTTCTGTCAATATTTTCCAAAGACAACCCCTTACACTCAACTCCCTTGTAATAACAGGGAAGATGAATTCCTGGTCAGGAAATTAGTGTCTAGAGACAGCAATTTAAAAAATGCTTTGCAAAATACAGGGTCATGCCAGGAGAAAGAAAGCATACCCTCAAAACTAAAACAAGTGCTACAAAATGTTACGAAGCCCACTGCTGTTCTTATAAGCTCATTACATTCGCAGGTAAAACTTGAATGGCAGTGACAGTTCTCGAGAATAAGCCTTAAAAACCCTCTATTATTTTAATAGCAGGTCCTAGAAGTTTTAGTTACCTAAGTAAAAAAAAGAGCTGAACCCTATCGTTAAAATTGCCAATATTAAACCAAAGTGTATCTCCAACACTTACAACTGTATCTGTCATATATAGTGTGTGCCCAATAAAAATATTCTGATTGCATCAGGGGAAGAAAAAAGGATAGAAGGAAACCTCCGGGCCCACCCTTGCTTCCTCTGCTCGAACACGTGGGCAACACACTGGGTTCCCTTCCCCTCACTCCCCAACCTAACACACGTCCCTGTGGAGTACAAGGACCAGACATGGAAGAGCATAAAATAGGACATAAATGAGCGCCACACACACGTAAAGGCTTTCCATCTGGACACTAGCGCCCGCTTTTAAGGCGCGCAGTCTCCACTATCCTCGTCCGTCCTACCGCGCACGCGCACGGTCGCTTTCCCCCGCCCCTCCAAAGACTCGCGCTCGCGTTCTAACTGCCCCCCCGTCCCCCTGCCCCCGCCGTCTGCAACGGCCTCGCGCCTCGCAAACCTAGTCTAATGTGCACCCGTCCGCGCGCCAACCGCCTCCTTCCTCCCTCCACGCCTTCACGTGGACACAGTGCTTCATGTCTACGAGAAGGCCTCGAGCTTCCCGCAGATCTCTCTGCGCTTCCTCCTCCAATTCAAGCCAAAGTCCACCATTACTGCCTACTCCAACCTCGCGCAGAAGGGGTGAAAAGGGTGTGAGGGGGAGGGGGAGGACACATCCCCTCCCCCCTAAACATTCCGAGGCGGTAACCTACCTAGGCTACGCTGGCAACCTGGCGCAGCCCTCAAGCCAGATGAGAGCCGGTGCCACCCACACCCCGACTTCAAGAACTACTGGATCAAAAGGGAGAGTGGTTTCGGACCTTGGTCCTTGCCCGCGCTCGGCCGCTCACTCACCTGAGGCCGCCATGTTGGGAGAGGGAGAGAGAACCCAAAGGACCCGGATGAAGCAATCACGTGATTATAGCGGGCGCGTCGGGGTAGGAGAATCGACAGTGAGAGGGGGCGGGGATGTGAGGACGGAGACAGGAGGCGGGGAGCCGCTGTCTAGGTTCGTAAAGCAGCGCGAGGAGGTGGCGCGGCGTCCGACGGGAAGACCTGCGCGACATGTGGCCAGAGGGGTGGGGCTTGCGCTGTCGTGAAACTCCTACGCTTTACGTAGAGCTGCGTACGGCGTCGGCCGGATCTGAGCCGCGGCGGGGTCTCGGGATGCGCGGACTTCCGGCTGGGGAGGTCGGGGAAGGGAACCCTGTGTTTGCTGGTTGTGTGTATCGAGGCGTCCTGGAACCTGGAATAGGCACGCAGTGATTGATTTTTTGAAAGGAAAAGTTGTGAATTTAAGTCTCTTTTAGAGGCGAAACAAGGTCAACATATCGCTGAAGATCGTTTTAAAGGGATTTAATTTTGTAATATTTTTATAGGATATGTTTGCACTACATAATGATTTAAAGGTGTGTTCAGAAGAAAAAAGAAGGTAACATAGTGACCACATAATTGCCATGGGCTTTTACCTCATTTAATCCTCCACTTTAGGTTTAGAGCCAAGTGGTAGCCATTCTTCCTCCAGCTATGCTCTATTTTATCATGTATTATTATTCATTGAGTGAAAAGTTTTGTTTAGCGCAGTTAGCAAACAGTAGGTGGCAGAGAACAAAACTGTCCCAAAGGAGACTGTATTCTAGTGAGGGAAAGACAGCTAATAAGTAACAAATGAAATATTAGAAGTTAGAAATACTCTGCAAGTAATTAAGGGACTATGGTTGGATGCATCCTTACTTACATTGGGAAGGCCTCGGAGGAGGTGACATATAGACTGAGATTTAAATCACAAATTGTTAGCCCTGGAAATGTCTTCGAAAAGCTTTAGCAGAAGAAAGGATGCACATCTGAAGGAAAGGCTGTAGACCAGAATGTCTTTGTAGTTGGAGGAACTTCAAGGCCAGTATTTAGAGTACGGTGAGGGAGGAGAAAGAGTGGTACAAAATAAAGTTTGAGAGATAGAGTTTGGATCACATGAGGCTTTGTAACTCACATTTTCCAAGGGGGTTGGGAAAGCATTAGATTTTATATTTCTTCTGATTTGGGCCTGTAGACTTAAGGTAGGGAGACAGGAGACTAGGATGTGGCAAAGCTGGCTGGGGAAGTAGGTGTGACCTGGTAGTCCTTGGAGCATAAGGCTGATTTTGTCATCAAGGTGCATAAATGTGAGCCCATCTATTGATGAATTATTAATTTTCATTTTATAAGTTATATTAAATGAGTACTTAACAGGAAAAAACAAAAATAAAGTATTGAGTTTTAAATATTTAAATGTTTATTAAAAAGCCTCAAAATTTTCAACATCGACTGGTTTTTGGTATACAAAGTCTTAAAAAAAATCAGAAATAAATTCCCTTGTGAACTATAATGGAAATACCAATAGCATGCTACAAAAAAAAAATCTTTATCTCGTTTATCACACCTAAGGTGGCCTGTACACACCACCGCACCACAGTCCATACACATACATGCACTGCTTACATGAACAGCACATGTGTTTTGCTTTCCTGACCTCTTTGTGGGACATACTTGACATCTCAGTGGTCTTGCTCTTTTGTCAAGGGATTCTTATTATAGAATGTATAGTTAACAGGAACATAAAATAACAATAAAATACATTTTTTTTTTTTTTTTGTAGTGGGAATTAAACTCAGGACCTTGTGCTTGCCAGGCAGGTGCTGTGCCGCTGAGCTATATTCCCAGCTCCAAGTTTATCTTTCTTATGGCTGAGTAGTACTCCATTGTATAAAAGGACCACATCTTTTTTATCTATTCCTTGGTTGATGGGTATTTGGGTTGTTTCCAAGATTTAGCTATTACAAATTGCGCTGCTATAAAAATGAGTGCACATATATTGCTGTGGTATGATGTTTTTAATTCTTCTGGAAAGATACCCAGAAGGGGAATAGCTGGGTGAAATGGGACCTCTAATCCTAGTTTTTTGAGGAATGTCCATACTGATTTCCACAGTGAGTGCACCAGTCTGCACTCCCACCAAAAGTGGAAAAGCGTTCCTTTTTCCCTACAGCCCCTCCAGCATTTGTAATTGGTTGATTTGTTGATAGACATTCTTTTGGAATGAGATGGAATCTCAGTGTTGTTTTGATTTGCATCTCTTGAATGACCAGTGATGTTGAGCATTTTTTCATGTATTTATTT
>NW_004955458.1:291472-293683 GCF_000276665.1 Chinchilla lanigera | reverse complement strand
GAGTGCTGGGATTATAGGCCTGCCCCACCACGTCCTGCTGTGATTTCTTTTGATGTGCAAAAGCTTTTTAATAGAATGAGATCCTGGAGCCGGGCGTGGTGGCACCCATTTGTAATCCCAGCCCTCGGGAGGCTGAGACAGGAGGATTGTTGTGTGTTCAAGACCAGCCTGTGCTACAAAGTGAGCTCAAGGCCAGCCTGAACTGCATAGCGAGACCCTGTCTCAAAAAGACAAAAAAAAGGAGACAAGGAAAACCATAATTTTAAAAATGAAAATTGCTGCCTCAGAGCACAAGCCAAGTTTAATTTTTTTTCCTCTCTTCTAAAGCACAATAAGCCTGGGCACATTCCTTTCACCTATACAATGGCTTGGCATTTCCTTTTTGCTTGCACGTGGGTGTTGTTCACCTGTGAGTAGACCACATTTTCACCTGTAAAGAGGTTTCCTCTATGAATGGACCATTGTCTTATTATGGGTGGGCTCCCCCCAACAAAACCAAAGCTAAGGCTATAGATTACCAAAGACCACAGAGTTCCACCACCCACAGCCCATGAAGATTCCTAGTTCCAAACTGTAATGTGTCTCACTTCTCTGAGAGCCCACATTCTACTCTTGAGTGCATCCTAAAATCTCTGCCCAATAAACCCTCCCAGTGCCTCTTACTGATGTATCCTAAAAATTCTTTTTTGAGACAGGAGTCAGGAAATCTCTAAGCATTCTCTGTTTACGGTGGATTAAATTCCTCATCTCCATTTCAGAAACCCCTCAGACCTAGTCTGATGACAGACTAATAAGGCAGGCCTGGTGGTACCTGCCTTTAATACCAGCACACTGGGAAGCTGAGGGAGGAGAATTGGAAGTTTGAGCCCAGCCTGGGTAATTCTTTTTTTTTCTTTTTTCTTTTTTTGGTCTTTTTGAGACAGGGTCTTGCTTTGCAGTTCAGGCTGGCATTAAGCTCACTTGTAGCCCAGGCTGGTCTTGAACTCGCAATGATCCTCCTGCCTCAGCCTCCTGTTTGCTGGGATTACAGGCGTGCGCCACCATCCTGGCACAAGGCCTTTTCTCAAAATATAAAAGGGTTGAGGTTGTAGCCCTGTGCCAAGGCCATGGGTTCATTCCTTGTATCATTTAAAAAAAAAAAAACAAAAACAAAAAACAAGGCTACTACTAATATAGATAGTACAATTGGGGGTACGGGCCCAGTTCCCTCCATTCACCTGAACCTGGGCAACATGCTAGGGCCAACCTCCCTGACCTTCATGTTAAGGCCTGTTACCCAGAGGCAGAAATAAGAAAAAGACCTCTGAGCCTGGCCTGGAAAATTCCAAAATCCCAAGCTAGGCACAAGCAGGTCAGCTGTCCTTCATAACCTACAGTAACCTTTCTTTACCTAGCTCACTGAAGATTCATGGGTATAAACTGCATCTCATACATCCAGTTGTAACACAATGACTAATGGGGAATGGACATGTGCCCTAGACACAGTAGACATGACTCAGCACCTTATCAATCACCCTTGTCAGTCTTGCTCTGGAAGACCCAATGTGAGGCGCCCTAAACTGGGTGCAATATTTTAAATCCCTAAACCCAGTGCCTTTGGCACTGGTGCCATTTTCCTTTTGCAGCATAAGCCCACTCAGTCCAAGCATACTGTCGCTCAGTAAGCTTTGGGGCTTTTTCCTTACCATCATGTGCCATGTTTAATTCTTTGTTGTGCACAAGAATTTAGGAGACCGTTGAATTATGGGTTAAACTGACCTTTGGAGGCAGTAGATTTCAGAAAGTTCAGAGAAAAACCAGATAAGATAGGGATAGGAATATAGGCAGGTGCTGTTGCTGTTGGGCACCTTGCTTCTAAAAAACAGCTCACCAGCTAAACATTACCAGGTCCAGGGTTGCTTACTTCTTCCAGAGTTGGATTCCAGGTTCTTCTTGTCTTGAATAAAGAATTGAACAAAACAAGGAAAAAGCAGTGGCAAAGTTTATTCAAGAAAGTAAAAATGAAGAGTGGGAGAGAAACTGGACCTGTAGGGCCAGCTTGGGCAGAATAAATAGAAAAGGACAGAGGAAAGGTAAAAGCACAGGCTGCACCTGGAAACAGTGTGGGCTATTGTGGAAAGCTGTGTCTGCCTTTCTTCTATACTGTGCAGATCTGGAGGAAACCTGTAGAACGTCTACATCTGAGTCCTGAGAGGTGGTGCTGGGATCCCA
>NW_004955458.1:274902-289721 GCF_000276665.1 Chinchilla lanigera | reverse complement strand
CAAACTCTTAACCACCATCCTAAGATCTCAGTGGAAGACCTCCAAATGATATAGGGGAAGGAAACTCCCAGTGCTAAATATCTGGGATGAGTTTGTGTTCTCTGTTTTTTTGTTTTTTTGAGACAGGGTCTCGCTATGCAGTTCAGGCTGGCTTTGAGCTCACTTTGTAGTCCAGGCTGGTCTCAAACTCTAAAAAATCCTGCCTCATCCTCCCAAGTGCTGGGATTACAGGTGTGTACCACCATGCCTGGCTAGTTTGTGTTCTCTAAAATTAAAGAATGAATTTTAGGAGAAATGGAGATTAAGAGCAGAATATATTGATTGAGGGAAAGAAAGTTTCTGTCTGAGAGACAGAAGGGGACCTGAGTGGGCTGCACCCACAGTACAACTCTATTTGTAAGATAGTATCATAATCAGTATTTCTCTTTGCATTCTACTTTGTCTCTAGGGGTAGGCAGGGCATGTGTGGGTGCAGAAGAATATTAAACTGCTCTTTTTCAATATATGGAGGTTGAACAAATTTCAGTGCTTAAGAATACTTTCTTTGGTCTTTTTGAGACAGGGTCTCACTATGCAACTCAGGCTGGCCTTGAACTCACTTTGTAGCTCAGGCTGGTCTCAAACTCTCAAAGATCTTTCTGCCTCAGCCTCCCAAGTGCCAGGATTACAGGTGTGTGCCACCACACCCTGCAAGAATACATTTTAAAGGAGTAAGAGAATTTGACATTTTCTCAAAAAAAAAAAGGGGGAAAAATAGGCATCCCTTTTAGTCCCTACTTGGTTTTTATCTGCCCACAAGGTGTCCCTGAGGTGACCTTCTCTAGAGCAGGTAGCTGCTATCTGGAGAGTGACCAGAAGATAGGTTGGGCCAGACTGTCTACCTTTATTGATGCATGCCCCTAGCTTCTCCAGAAATTCAAATTCCTAACTCCAAAGTATGTTTCTAAGAGCACAAACTGAGCAGGCATGGTCAGCTGAGTGGGCATGGTGCACATACCTGTAATCCTAGCACTTGGGAGGCTGAGGCAGGAGGATTATTGTGAGTTCGAGACCAGCCTGTGCTACAAAGTGAGCTTAAGACTAGCTGGAACTGCATAGTGAGACCCTGTCTCCAAGAGACTAAATAAATAAATAAATAAATGCACAAGCTATAACTGATTTTTGCTATAATGGCCATGTTTAAAGAAGGAAACATTGCTAGCAAAAGTAAACCAATGATCAGGAGACCTGATCAACTGTTTTCCAGTTCTTTGAAAGAGAGTGAGAGGGAAAAAATGGGCAGATTGGAAGTGGTTGGGGCACTTCCCAGCCTACAAAAGAGGTCAGCTCTGGAGATAGAAAGAGGTAAGTGATGGTGAAGAAGTCACTGAGACATTTATGTTATTCGCCCAATCACTTAGGCAGTCTCCCTAGCAGCAAGACAAGCTTATGTTTTACTCAAAATCCACTCTACAGATTTTTATATCACTATGTCTGTAGCATACTTTTGAAACCCGCAGGTTTAAACCTGTGCTTGTTGTTCAGCAACTACAATTCATACGCGAGCAGAAGTACTTCCCTCCCTTACACACACTAGTGGTGAGAACCTGGCTTAGGAGGGGAGACAGAGCCAGGAGGTTGGGGCCTTTTTGAAGGTAGGAGGGAGTGAGATGAAAGAGTAGTTTAGAAATTCTCTTCTGGGGGTGGGGATGTAGCTCAGCTGCACAGTGCCTGCCTAGCAAGTGTGAGGTCCTGAGGTTGATTGCTGGTGCCAAAAAAGAAAGAAAGAAAGAAAGAAAGAAAGAAAGAAAAGACATTCTGAACTAAATGTGTTTTGGTCCCTTAAGTATAAGGCTTAGGAAATAGCTCCTTCTGGTGTCACCCAGAAGTTGGTTCTTTCCATTGAGTCTCAGGTTTCAATTTCCTGCAGCTACTAGATGGAAAATTGTGCCCAGAATGCTAGGCAGGGACATTGCCTTCATGTGTATTCTCCTGGACCAGCGAAATTCCAATGTCTCATCTGACCCAGAGACAGGGTGTATGGTCTTTTTTTTTTTTTGGTACTAGGAATCAAACTCAGGACCTTAGGCTTGCCAGGCAGGCCCTTGTGCCCCTGAGCTATATCCCAGCCCAGGGTGTGTGTTCTTCGTGTAAGATGACTTTCCTGTCTTTGGTGTTAACAAATGCTTATTTTTTGTTGTTGTTGTTGTTGTTGTTGTTTTTCCAGTACCAGGAATTGAACTCATGACCATGCGCTTGCCAAGCAGGCGCTGTGCCACAGAGCTAAATCCCCAGCCCCAACAAATGCTCATTTTTTATGGGCTCAACTTGAAAGTTCTTAGTTGTTGGATAGGAAGGAAAGGTTAAGACAGATTGGAACTGTGTGTTGCTTTTGGGGCTTATTTTGCAAAGGAGAGCAATATAATACAGGATACATAGTTTATAAGATTATTTATAATAGTCACCCAAGGATGATACACAAGAAAGTGCAGGAAATCTTTTCACACACTAAGACCAAGGAATCTAGCTGAGGGCCTGGATCCCACAATAATGTCTTGCATGAGTCCAGCTGAAGACCTAGAGCTTATAACAATATCTCATGCAGGCCTGTTTCACGGATCTGCCTGGGAAGGCCCAAAGGTCAGTGGTGGAATCTAATAAGTCTGTGCCAGCAGGATGAAGGATCTGTGCTAGCAGCTGAGGGATCTGCACTGGAGCCAGGAAGCAACGTGCAAAGCAAGAATCAGAGCTCTGCTGAAAGGTACCACAGTCATCCTGTGCAACAGAGAGGTCCCAAGCTCCTCTGATGATCAGGAAAACTGAGTTCCCCTCAGGAAAGCCAACACAACAAGCTCCTTCAGGAGACTGAGCAGTGCACCTTCTGGAGCCGGAAAACGATGCTCAGAGTGAGGACCAGAGCTCCCCGAAAGGGAACTGTAGCCATTCTCAGTGACAACAAGGCCCCAGGCTCCTCAGAGGGTGAAAATAGCTGAGTTCTTCAGGAAAGCCAGCTTGAGAAGCTCCTCCAAAAAACCAACAGCTCCTTACAGCCTCTGTCAGCTTCCGACAGCCTTTTCTCAGCTCCCAACAGCCTCACTTCTTCTTCTCCAGCTCTGCCTCTTATGCTGCTGGCAACAGTCTTTAGGTGGGCCTTACACACCCAGCACCCACTTACTCAGTTCAGTTGGGGGTTATAAGTTGACCACCAGCTGTCAATCTATCACAGACTGAAACATTTTTAGAGCCTTTCTCTCTGATCTTTAGAAGAAACATGCCTCTAAAAAAGGGAAGTACAAAGTGCCCAAAAAAGATCAGAAATGAGATCAAAGAAAAGAAAGTTTTCTCACACTCACAATGAATTACTGAGACAATTTCCCCTGAGAGACAATTTCCCCTGAGAGACAGAAGGGGACCTGAGTCCCCTGAGACTGAGAGTGAATCATCACTCTCAGTCTGGAAAGGCAAGAATGGGGAATCTCAAGAGCTGAGATTGCCTCCTTACCAGTGAAGATCGGACCAGAAGGGAAACTGAGGCAGAACAGGCTTGACATTCCCCTCCTTGAGCACGGAGGGGGTGGATCAGGCTAGACTATTTCAGTGACTCCTGTCTTCCCAGGGTTGACAGCCATAGTGTAACAATTAACTGGCTGAGGGAGTCCTGAATTTGTAAGAGGCATTTATATTTTATAAACTAGATTTCATCAAAAAAGCCCATTTTACAGCATTTTTCAAATTCATATTTTGGGTAGTGTCAAAGTCTACTAGGGTACACTCTAATATTACCTTTCCCTAGCACCGCTTGTCTGAGATAAGACAACAACCCTCACAGCCAAACAAGTCAAACTGGTCAAGCAAGGAACACCAGTAAATTCAGCAATTAGTAAGTTCATACACAAAACAGAAATACAGGACACTTGCTGCAAAAATAAAATGTTGTATCAAAGAAACATCATAATCTTCTCATGTTCTCAATTTAAATTTACCATCATTTGGGGCTGGGGATTTAGCTCAGCGGCAAAGCGCCTGCCTGGCAAGCGCAAGGTCATGAGTTTGGTTCCCGGTACCGGAGAAAAACCAAAAACAAACAAACAAAATAAATAAATAAATAAATAAATAAATTTACCAGCATTTGACCAAAAAAAAAAAAAAAAAAAAAGGCATAAAAAGACAAGAAGACATAAGCAGCTGGTAAACAAGAATGACAATTTCTGATTACCTAAATGAGTTATAACCCAGAAACAAAAGCAGACTCTTCTCTCCTTCCAGTTATCTTGGTGGAACCTTCAAAATGATATGGGGGGAACAGTGTAACTCTTAACCTGTTAGACGTCAGATATGCCGAGCTTGTGTTCTCTCAAGTCAGAGAGTGGATGCTAAGGAACAATGGAAGTTACGAGCAGGTAAATTTATGGGGGACTAGCCTTGAACTCACTTTGTAGCACAGGCTGGCCTCAAACTTGAAGTAATCCTCCTGCCTCAGCCTCCTGAGTGCTGGGATTACAGGCATGCACTGCCACACCTGGCTAGCCACAATTTTTATTTTTTTGATTTTTTTTTGAGAGAGAGGGTCTCACTATGTAGTATAGCGTGGCCTTCAACTCACTTATGTAGCCCAGGCTGGCCTCAAACTCACAGTGATCCTCCTGCCTTGGCCTCCTGAGTGCTGGGACTATAGGCATGTGTCACCATGTCTCACTGATGTGTTTTTATTTTGTGTACTCACCCTCTTGAGGATTTAGCCCTGACTGCCTATCATACCTTTACCTAATTTAGCCATCTATAATACTATCACTGGGGCAAATCCCCAACTTCTGTGATTTAAAAGAGGAAAGGTTCATCTTGGTTCATAGTTTTCAGAGGATTCCCAATGGTTGGCTCGAAGGCAGAAATGGCACGGTGGAAGGGCGTGGTGGTGGAGAAATGCTGCTCAGCACTCCTTGGGTACAATCCCCAGTACTTGGGGTTGTTGGGGGAATAGAAAATCTCAGCAGAGAAATAGGATACAAGTATATTTTAAAGGTTCAATGGAACCGGGCGTGGTGGTGCATGCCTGTAATCCCAGCACTCGGGAGGCTGAGGCAGGAGGATTGTTGTGACTTTGAGACCAGCCTGGGCTACAAAGTGAGCCCAAGGCTGGCCTGAACTGCATAGAGAGACCCTGTCTCAAAAAGACAAAAAAAAAAAAGGGCTGGGGATTTAGCTCAGCGGCAAAAGCGCCTGCCTGGCAAGCGCAAGGTCGTGAGTTCGGTTCCTGGTACCGGAGAAAAACAAAAAACAAACAAACAAACAAAAAAGTAGTTCCTCAAGAGGGTGAGTACACAAAAGTAGTTCAATAGACAGAGATACAACATTTCTGAAGCACCAGAAGAATTAAAAATGCTAGTGTAGGATTCTGTGTACTGGGCCAAGGATATAGTTCAGTGGCTTAGTTTCACTAGGGAAGCTCAACAGAGCACTTAGAAGTTTGGGAGTGTTTCAGGGAGGTGTTTCAGCATAAGGTCCTGAGTTCTATTTCCAGTACAAAAAAAGAAAAAAAGAATTCTGTGTACTTCATTTGGCAATGAAAAGGAATGAATTATGATCCATGCTACAACATAGATGAACCTTGAAACCATTATGCCAAATAAAAGAACTCAGTCACAAATGACCTCATATTGCATCTGTGAAATAACCTGGATAGGCAAATACTGCATATAGAGACAGAAAGTAGATTGGTGGCTAAGAAGGAGAGAAGGAAGAGGTGGGGATGACTCCTAATGGGTGTGAAGTTTTTTTGGGGATGATGAAATGTTCTAAAGTTGATTGTGATGATGTCTGCATAACTCTGTAAGCATACTGAAAGCCACAGAATTGTACATATTACATGGGTGTGTGTAAATTATATCACTGTTAAAAACAAGGCAAATTGGTTTAGTGGCATAGACCTATAACTGCAGCACTCTGGGATGGTTGAGGCAGGAGGACTGAAAGTTCAAGCCTAGCTCGGGCAATTTGGCAACCTAACTAGACCCCATCTCAGAATAAAGTATAAGAAATGGCTAGGGGCTAGACGTAGTGAAACACACTTGTAATCCCAGCACTTAGGAGGCTGAGGCAGGAGAATCATTCTGAGTTTGAGGCCAGTCTGGGCTACATAGTGTGTTCAAGCCAACCTGAACTGCATAGGGAGACCCTGGCTTAAAATAAATAAATAAATAAATAAATAAATAAATAAATAAATAAATAAATAAATAAAAAGGCTGGGGATGTAGCTTAGGGCAAAGAGTGGGTTTAATTCCCAGCACTAGAAAGAAAGAAAAAAAGGCAGCAAAATAAATGCATTTTCATACACAAGACAACTAAAGATTCATTATCAATAGACCTATATTATAGCCAAGACTCAGGGAAGCTTTTCCAGCTGAGGGGGAAATGTTACCAGAGGGAAATTTAGATCTTTAGGAAAAAAAATAGAGTGTCAGAAATACCAAAATTACTGAGAAGATATAAATGACCTCCCCACTATTAATTTTTTAAAATACATTTTTTTTGTCTTTTTGAGACAGGGTCTCACTGCAGTTCAGGCTGGCCTTGAGCTCACTTTGTAGCCCAGGCTGGTCTTGAACTTGCAACGATCCTCCTGCCTCAGCCTCTTGAGTGCTGGGATTACAGGCGTGCACCACCATGCATGGTTTAAAATACATCTACTATGCCAGGCATGGTGGCACACACCTGTAATCCCAGCATTCAGGAGGCTGAGGCAAGAGGATCAGTTTGAGTTTGAGGCCAGCCTGGGCTACAAAGTGAGCTCAAGGCCAGCCTGAACTGCATAGTGAGACCCTGTCTCAAAAAAAAAAAAGAAAAAATGTAGTAGGTCAGTGCAAAAACTGGGTTCAGTCCCCAGTACCATAAAAACAAAGTAAATAAAAGCAAAACTCCAAAACCATGGGTAAATAAGATTATCTAAAACAAGCACTTTTAAAATAAAAAAGAAAACAACAACAACAAAAAAAAAACCAAGCATTTTTAAGGGAAACATAAATTGAATCTTCTCAATACTTCTTTTTTTTTTGGTAGTAGTATTAGAGGTTCAACTCATGCATGCCAGGCAAGTGCTCTACCACTGAGCAACATCACCCGCACTTTAAAAAAAAATTTTTTTTTTTTCATTTTGAGATAGGGTCTGCCTTGGTTATTTTTTTCTTGTTGCTGAGACAAAATACCTGACAACCAAAGTTAATGAAGGAAAGGTTTATTTAGCTCACAGTTTGTGGAGATTTCAGTTCATAATCAGCTGACTCCAAGCCAAGGTGGTGTCAGTCGCACGGGGGCAATAGTTCAAGGCAGCAGAAGACAGCAAAAGCATCAAGAGCAGAAGGGTGGTGGAGAGCAAGCCTCTTTTTCTCCCTTATGCTGTATGCTGGCTATCTGCCCATGCCCATGCCCACACCATCCCCAGGCCCTCCTCTTCCACAAGCTGAGAATATTTACAAAGTAAGGACCCTGGCCCCGTGCTGAATCACTTAAACTTTTAAACTTTTCAAGTTGACACAATGTATCAACTGTGGCAGGGTTTCACTAAGTTGCCCAAGCTGGCCTTATACTTGGCAGTCTTCCTGCCTCAGTCTCCTGAGTAGCTGAAATTACAGGCATGTTTACCATCATGCCTAACTTGAGTAACATTTCTGTTTTTTTTTTTTTTTTTTTTTTTTGGTACTAGGAATTGAACTTACGACCTCAGGCTTGCCAGGCAAGTGCTTATGCTGCTGAGCTATATCCCCAGCCCTTTTTTTTTTTTTTGGTACTGGAAATTGAACTCATGACCTCGCCCTTGCCAGGCAGGCGTTGTGCTGAATAACATTGCAAAAGGGGGACCAGTACTATCCAGAGCCTAGTGGTGCAGATTCTGGCTTGTAGCTCTGTTTCTAGGCAGATCTGCAGAACGAGGGCGAAGAGAAGAAATACAATACTGTGGGAAGTCAAGTGGATGGAACATTGTCAAGGAGGAATCTGAAATGTGCAACCGGTTGTAACACGAGAACGTTTTGAGTCTGTGCCTCTGGAAGAGCGTGGGAGGGACATGGTCAGGTCACCTCCCAGGTTGTCATGGTTTATACCCCATGTCTCCTTCTAGCCTCATGTGTTCAGAGGTGGGGCTTTTGGAAGGTGGTTGGGTTATGAGGGTTTATAGCTGACTTATTAAGGGGGGGTGTCTGGTGGGAAAAGGGGTCACAGGGGGGGGGCGAGGGCTGGAGAGGTTTATTTCCTGACGCAGCGTGACCCTTCTCTCTCTGCTTCCTGTCTGGCATCAGTGAGCGGCCCGTCCTCTGTCACGCCCCTGTGGTGTCCATGGAGCGTGCTGACCACATAAGAACTGATACTGGTGAGACATGAGCCAAATAACCCTACCCCCTTCAGGCTGTGGTGTGCCTCGGTGATGGGAAAGTAACTGGGACAGCTAATGTTTATTAAGGATTTAGTGGGCTAGGTGCAGCAGCGGTATGTGCCTGTAAACCCAGCTACTCTGGCAGTTTGAGACCATCCTGGGCAACATAGTAAGACCCTGTTTTTTCTGTTTTTTGTTTTTGTTTTTAAAAAGGGACTTATTTAAAGTTCAGTACTATTTTTAAAAAAATTTTTTTTGAGACAGGGTCTCACTGTGTGACACAGGCCTTGACCTCAAAGTAATTCTCCTGCCTCGGCCTCCTGAGTGCTGAGATTCCATGCATATGGCACTGTGTCTGGCTTCGGTACTGTAATTATATATGTGTGTGTGTGTTTATAATTTTTCTAAATCTAATATATATCTAAAAATCCTATGAGAAGATATTATTGTCATTTACAGCTGAGGAAATAATGTTAAAGGATAATTTTCAAAAGGGTGAAATAATGACTTTTACATAAGTATGTTGTGTTTTTTTTTTGGTACCGGGAATTGAACTCAGGACCTTGCGCTTGCCAGGCGGGCGCTTGTGCCACTGCGTTACATCCCTGGCCCTTTTACATAAGTATATATGAAGTAAACTTGCAGATTTTATTTAACTCATTAATTAGGATTTTTTTAATTGAAAGGAGAATCCAAGGAGCTGACATTTATAGATATACAATATCTATAATAATGTAGATATACAATATCTATAATATACAATATTATTTATAGATATCAATATACAATAAATGATAAAATCAGTTTGCTGGTAAGTAAAAAATTGATTAATATCTTAGAGATAATAAAATGAATAAGAGAATTTATTAGGCCAGGTACAGTGGAGTGTGCCTATAGTCCCAGAATTTAGGAGGCTGAGGCAGGATTGTGATGAGTTTGAGGCAAGCCTGGACTAACGGTGAGTTCAAGGCCAGCCCAGAATACATAGTGAGAGCTTGTCTCAAGAAAAAAAAGCAAATATAAACCAGGTATGATGGCACACACCTGTAATCCCAGTACTTAGGAGGCTGAGGCAGGAGGGTCACCACGAGTTTGAGGTCAGCCTGTGCTACATAGTGAGTTCTTTATTCGAGCGGGTACTGGGAATTGAATCCACGACCTTGTGCTTGCCAGGCAGGTGCTGTGCCGCTGAGTTATATCCTGGCCCCTTACATAGTGAGTTCAAGGCCAGCCTGAACTACGGTGACTCTGTCTCCAAAAACAAAAATAAAAGCAAATATAAGTAAAGTAAAATGAATATTTGAAATCT
The DNA here is from genome assembly GCF_000276665.1 of Chinchilla lanigera. Taxonomy (NCBI): domain Eukaryota; kingdom Metazoa; phylum Chordata; class Mammalia; order Rodentia; family Chinchillidae; genus Chinchilla; species Chinchilla lanigera. The sequence goes on along the minus strand of NW_004955458.1, from coordinate 280,071 downwards.
TCTTTTCTACTAGGCAGAAACCAATTTTCATCTCACTGGAACATTCATTTGCTTTTCTGGTGACCAACATTTGCATGATTACCACTTTTTACAACTTAGAAAACTAAAAAAGAATCTAGTCAAAAACAATAAAAAATTATACTGAATACATGGGTAATCTAGCTGTATCTGAAAATAAGATATTGAGGTTCTATTAAGAGTCTTTTCTGGGGCTGGGGATTTAGCTCAGCGGCACAGTGCCTGCCTGGCAAGTGCAAGGTTGTGAGTTCAGTTCCTGGTACTGGGGAAAAAAACCAAACCAAAACAACAAAAGAAGAGTCTTTACAATAAACTGTTTACATAAACTCGAAGAAGACTCAGCTCTTCAGCCTCAGCAGCCACTGAAGAGGGGCAGCCGTGGCTCTGTGCCACCCAAGGCCTCAGGCACAGCCAGACAAAGCTCTGCCAATGGCCCAGTCAGGACTAGGGGTGCAGCTCAGTGCGGAGTGCCTGCCTGCCACACACAGGGCCTCAGATTTGATACCCAGAACTGCAGAATACACAGATATTTGGGTGGATGGGCAGACAGGCAGGCAGGCAGGCAGACAAGCACACCAAGTTTGTGCAGGGCATAGTCCAAGAGGAGCGTGTCTTTCCCTATGCTATTCAGGGTCTCCAAGGACCAGTGGGCCCTCAGGTTCATGAAGAAAATAAGGGCAGTGCACGTCCATGCCAAGAGAAGTGGAAAGGAGCTGAGCAGCATCCAGGCTGCCGTGAAGAAGGTAGCTGTCAGGACGCACGGGGCCTCCCTCACCTCTGCATAATAAAATGTTTACAGAACAGACAGATGGACAAAGAAGGTGCAGAGCCCTGCGGAATCAAATAACACTTAGGAGCCCTGGACAAAGCCTAGCGGTCCCCTGAAATGGCACCCAGGAGTCTTGCTTGTCTCAGTCTTTCACACCCTTACCAACACAGACTGGCTCTGAAGGTTCTTTATACTCTGTGCCTCTAGCACAGTATGCCGTCATACTAGATAGTAAGTACAGGGTCATTGATTGGTAAGAATTTTTGTTTGTTGTTTGAACTACTCACTCTGTAGTTCAGGCTGGCTTTGAACTCACTATGTAGCCCAGGCTGGCCTCAAACTCACAGCAATCCTCCTGCCTCCGTGTTGTGGTCTGGGGTTATTTTTTTGCAAGGGGAACAATAATATACAGGACACATATTTTATAAGATTATTTATAATAGTCACCCAAAGAATCATATACAAAGAGAGTACAGGAAATCTGTCCACACACTATAGACCAGGAATCCAGCCAAGGGCCTGGATCCTGCAATAATGTCCTGCATGAGTCCAGCTGAACACCTAGAGCTCATAACAATATCTCCCACTGGAGATACTGGAGAATCCAATTGGCGGCCCAGAGCCCGTAACAATATCTCATGCGGGCCTATTTCATGGACCTGCTCTGGGAAGGCGCAAAGGTCAGTGGTGGAATCTAGAAAGTCTATGCTAGCGGGATGAAGGATCTGGGCAAGCAGGCTGAGAGATCTGCACTGGAGCCAGGAAATGACACTCAAAGTAAGGACCAGAGCTCCTCCGAAAGGTACCACAACCATCCTCAGCAATAGTGAGGTCCTGAGCTCCTCCAGTGATCAAGATGGCCGAGTTCCCATCAAGAAAGCCAACGTGCCTGACATGGTGGCGCACGCCTGTAATCCCAGCAGTCGGGAGGCTGAGGCAGGAGGATCGTTGCGAATTTGAGATTAGCCTGGGCTACAAAGTGAGCCCACAGCCAGCCTGAACTGTAGAGCGAGACCCTGTCTCAAAAAGGAAAAAAAAAAAACAAAAAAAACCAACACAGGAAACTTCTCCAGGACACTGGCAGTGCATCATCTTCCCCTCCTGAGCCAGGAAGCGATGCTCAGAGTGAGGACCAGAGCTCCCTCAAAGTGAACTGAAGCCATTCTCAATGCCAACAAGGTCCCGAGCTCCTCAGAGGATGAAAACAGCCAAGTTCACCAGGAAGGCCAGCATGATGAGCTCCTCCAAAACAGCCAACAGCTCCTCACAGCTTCTACCAGCTCCAAACAGCCTGCCTTCTCCAGCTCTGCCTCTCCTGCTGCTGGCAACAATCCCCAGGTGGGCCTCCCACACCCAGCTCCAGGCTTACTCAGCTCAGCCGGGGGTTGTAAATTGACCACCAGTTGTCAATCCACTACACTCTGCCTCCCAAGTGCTGGGATTACAGGCGTGTGGTGCCATGCCCAGCTTGGTGAGAATTACTGAACGATGGATTAGAAAGCTTGGAATAGGTAGAAAAATAACACCAAGATTTTAAAAAGCTTTATTTTTATCAGCACATGTTTGCAGTACCTAGTGATTACATTCATAGTGGGTAGTTGATACACGTACATACCACACACTAATTCTTTTTATGTCCCCTTCCTCTCCCATCCTCCCCTCTCTTCCATCTCTTGGTCCCTTTCTCATTTGCAAAATATCTATCTCCCTGTTTCCTATTACCTAGCTTTTGTTTTGCTCTTTACTTTATTTATATTTGGATTTATCATAGAAGAGGAGCCATGTGACATTTAAGCTTGTGTGTCTGATTTATTTTACTTAACATTATGGTTTCAAGATGCATCCATTTTCCTACAAATTTATCCTTCTTTATGGCAGAGTAGTACTCCATTGTATATAAACACCACTCTCTTAATCCATTGATTTATTGATAGACATACAGAACACTTCCAAGATTGTGCTGATATAAAGATGGGTATGCATGTATCACTATAATACGATGTCTTTAACTCTTTTGGGAAGATGCCTAGAGAAGAGGAATAGCTGGGTTGAATGAAACTTCTATTTTTGGTTTTTGAGGGAGCTCCATACCCATTTTGGTGGTTGTATGAGTTTATGTTCCCACCAACAATATAGAAGGGTTCCTCTATCCCTGAGCCTCTCCAGTATTTGTTATTACTTGATTTCTCAGTGATGGCCATCCTTTCTGGAGCGCAGAGGATCTCAATGTTGCTTTAATTTGCATTTCTCTAATGGCAATCGATGTTGAACATTTTTTTCGTGTGTTTATGGTCATTTGTATTTTTCTTCTGCAAAGTGTCTATTTATTTCTGTTGCCCCTTTTTTGATTTTGCAGCTTCCTCAACAAAAGCTGAAGTCTGTTTTCCTATCTGCTGAAGCTAGAATTGCCCTGTGACTTGCTTTGGCCAACAGATAAGTCAGAAGCAACTTCTGGAGCCTGGACTTCAAGAGACCTGCAAGCTTCCTGTCTCAGTCCCTTGGGCCCTGGTGATATCGGGTCAGGAAGCCATGCTTTGCTGCTGGAGAGCCAGGTGGAAGAGAGCTGAGGTGCCCTGGCTGACTGCTCCAGTTAACTGTCAGATACATGCATGAGGCCATCTGTCTTGGTTACTTTTCTCTCGTTGCTGGGACAAAATACCTGATGCCCAAAATTAAGGAAGGAAAGGTTTATTTCACTTACAGTTTGTGGAGGTTTTAGTCCATGCTTGTTTCTTGGTACCGGGAATCAAACCCAGGACTTTGCGCTTGCCAGGCCGGTGCTTATGCCACTGAGCTATGTCCCTGGCTTTTTTGGCTTTTTGAGACAGGGTCTCAATATGTAGCTCAGGCTGGCCTTGAGCTCACTTTGTAGCCCAGGCCGGTCTCGAACTTGCAACGATCCTCCTGCCTCAGCCTCCCGAGTGCTGGGATTATAGGCGTGCGCCACCATGCCCGTCTTGTTTTAGTCCATGCTTGGCAGGTTACAAGGCAGAGTGGCACAGGGCAGAGGACTACAGCTCATGGCGGCAGAACACAGCAAAAGCAACAAACACAAAAGCCAGGAATGGCCGCAAGCAGCCTCTTCCTCTCCCTTACATATGCAAACTATCCACCCCAGGGCGGGTGTAGCTCTCACACCCATAATCAATCAAACTCTAAAAGCCTGCCCCTTGACCCCATGAGGCTTTGGGGGGACACCCAGACACAAACCATAACACCATCTTTGGAAGAACCAGGTGAGTGTAGCCACACAAGCAGCTCCAGGTGAGATCGGCAGAACCACCCAGCTGAGCCCAGCAAAAATGGCAGAGTTGAGCCCTAGTAAACGGTGATTGATTTAGTTCTCTTAAGTCTTGGGGTGGTTTGTTACGAAGCGATAGTTAAACTAACACTGCTGTCTGTGCAGTCATGGGATGTCAGTTGCGGCAGGGAGAAGTGCTGCTTCTGGGGGGAATAGACTGCTTCCCCACCACTGAATCCCTCAGTTCCGCCATCCCAGGCTGTGCTCCCTGTGCTGCTCTCTGAAGGAAGTGTCACACTTAGGTATGTGGCTGCAGATACCAGTGCAGCCCATTCCACAAGCTCACTATGTGCGCCGGGCTTGGGGCTCACAGAGGGGGAGGAAGAGAGGTGGCAAACAAGCCGTTCTTCTAGGAATCACAGCAGCACAAGGATAGGTGTGCCCAACTTAAAGTATGAAGTTGGCCCTGTAATCAGTATTTGCCATCTCCATTCTTAAATCTATGACACATTTACTTTCCAGACATCTATGGCTTGTTCTGCAGTTTACACTGTTATTATTTTAAAGTTAAAAAACCAGGTGTAGTGGCGCACGCCTGTAATCCCAGCACTCAGGAGGCTGAGGCAGGAGGAACGTTGTGAGTTCAAGGCCAGCCTGGGCTACAAAGTGAGCTCAAGAACAACCTGAAGTGCATAGTGAGACCCTGTCTCATGTGTGCCACCATGCCCAGCCTGTGTTTTTTTTAAATGTGTGTTTTGTTTTGTGTTGTTTTGCTATACTAGGGATTGAACCTAGGTGTCTTATATCCAGGTACATCCTTAGTCTTTTTTTGTTTTTTATTTTGAGACAGGTTCTTACTAAGTCACTAAATTGCCAAAGCTAGACTTGATTTGGCAATCCTTCTGTCTCAGCCTCCAAAAGTGCTGGGATTATGGGTGTCTGCCACATGGCCAGTTTATATCACACTGTTAGCTAAGAGATATTTTAACAAATGTGTGGGGCTGGGCATGGAGGCACGTGTCTGTAAGCCCAGCACCCAGGAGGCTGAGGCAGGAGGATCCTTGCAAGTTCGAGACCAGTCTGGGCTACAAAGTGAGCTCAGGGCCAGCCTGAACTGCATAGCAAGACCCTGTCTCAAAAA
>NW_004955458.1:250104-268171 GCF_000276665.1 Chinchilla lanigera | reverse complement strand
AAAAAAAAAATAAACTTAGACCAACAAAAGATTTTCTGGGGGTGTTTTATCACTGACCTTCTTTAGAATTTTCCATATAATAATAATAACAAAGTTTAACTCTTAGTTAATTTTACTATTGTTTTAAAATTGGCTACAGACAAAACACCCACTTATTGCATAACCCAGAGAGGACCATCCCACAGTCTGGCCTGCCCATGGGATGCTGAGCTTTCTTTATAAGGTTCATGTTATAGATCAGATGGAATAATATTTTCAGGGGTCTCAAGTTCAAATACTGGGGATGAGTGTTCAGTGGTAAAGCGCCTGCCTAGAACGTGCACTAGAGCACTGACCCAAGTCTGCAAGTGGGGCTCTGGCTCTGCATGAGGGAAAAGAGCGTCCAGAAGCCACGTTCGCACAGTGTCACCCACAGGCACGCCGTCCAGCAGAACACTTACAGTGCAAAATTGCTTGTAGTTCTGGGCTCAAACCCAGGGCCTCATAAGTGCTAGGTAAGTGCTTTACCACTTACTGTGTCTCCAATCTGCAAAATTATTTTTAAAATGGCCAGAGGAGTCGAGTGTGGTAGTACACACTTAAAATCCCAGCACTCTGGGGGGAGGCTGAGGCAGGAGTATAGCAAGTTCTAGTCTAGCCTGGGAAACTTAGCAATTTAGTGAGAACCTGTCTCAAAAAAAAAAAAGAGAAAGTCTGAGGATGTTTGTTGCAGTTCATATTATGACAGCAGAAAACTAAAAGCAATACAAACATTCAAAACCAGGAAATTGCTTAAATAAATTCTGCTATATCCATTTATTGAGGCAGTAATAGTCTCTAAAAAACAATAATTTCAGGATCGGGGCTGGGGATTTAGCTCAGTGGCAAAGCGCCTGCGTGGCAAGCGCAAGGTCGTGAGTTCGGTTCCCGGTACCGGAGAAAAAGCAAAAAAAAAAAAAAAAAAAAAAAATTTCAGGATCTATACAGATGAATATTTATTGATAGGAAAAAATGTTCCCATTATATATGCTCTGCATTAAGAGGGGTCTAGACTTACAATACAGTGAAGACAAGTCACTCTCACTTCTATGAAACAAAAAAGAAAAGTGTGTGTTAACATAAGCCTGGGTCCAGCAGACCCATCCCTTACTTTTCTACTGTAATGCTAATGTACTTAGCATTAGAGTAGCTGGCTGTGTGTCTTAGTTCCTTTCCCTCAGGGACACAAGAAGCACTCCATGTGTTCACCCACTTGGTATGATGAGTGGCAAGTAGTGTGCACACGCATTGTGCAAAAGTGTCAAAATGGGGTTTGGAGCCACCTTTATGCCCCATCTAACTGGTTTTGTGTATGTTCACCGGAGCATCACAGAGAGTCTAATAGACCCACAGCACTCCAGGATTTGTTGAAAAAGAAAATTTTTTTGAAGTTTCTGGTAGGAGTCGCCCAGTTCAGCACAATGGCACATGAACAAACAGATTCACAAGTTTTGGAGGAAGTCAAAAATGGATCAGCAGGGGGCTGGGGATTTAGCTCAGCAGCACAGCGCCTGCCTGGCAAGCGCAAGGTCGTGAGTTCGATTCCTGGTACTGGAGAAAAAAAACAAAAAAACCCAACCAAACAAACAAAAAATGGGTCATCAGGTTACTCATTCATGCATGGATGACGAAGATGATCCATTATGATAAAATACATGCTTTCATAACGAGAGTGGTGTGGGTGGATGATGAGGATGATGATGATGATGGTGACTTTGATATTGACCATGTGAGCCAAAGTTCTGTAACAGTGAAATGGAGCAAGAATCGACTGATAGAGGCAGGGAATGCAGACCTCCTTGACTCAGATGAGGAAGGAAATAGCAATGTGAGTACATACTGAACGAGTTGAAACGTCGCAAAATGGTCACACAACCAAATGGAATGATCCAATGTTAGAACTAGGTCTGAAAATACAGTGAAGGGCCTGGCAAGGGTGAAACTTACTGGACAGAATGCCAGCACTGCCATTCAGTACTGGAAATTGTAACAGACAAAGTGCTACAAGATGCTATGAAATACACAGAGTTGAAAATGCAAATAAAACGTTCCATATGCACCAATAGCCATATTTTAAAATTATTTATTATGATACCTCACTAGCTGAACTGAAAGTATTCACAGGTCTGCTGGACTTAGCACAGATTTTTAATGGTGATTGCAGGAATGTAAGAGACTTATGAAAAAGTCGGTAAAAATATGGCATAAAAATTTATGCTCTTGTAGATGGGAAGACTTACTGTGCTTTCAATTTAGACATTTATCCTGGAACTCAGCCACCAGGTCCTTATTCGTATAGTAATAAACTGAAAGATGTAGTGACCAGGCTTGTTGCTCCCGTCTCCCAAACTAATCGAAATGTGACATTCGACAATTGGTTTACCGGTTTCCAATTGATGTTACATTTGCTAACAGCACAAGTTGACCATGTAGGAACTGTATGCAGGAAAAAAACCAGAAATTCCAAATGAAATGTGCAAATTTTTTTTTTTTTCCTCCGGTACCGGGAACCAAACTCGCGACCTTGCGCTTGCCAGGCAGGCGCTTTGCCGCTGAGCTAAATCCCCAGCCCCGAAATGTGCAAATTTCAAACAGAGAATTGTATAGTACAATCTTTGGATTTCAGAAAGATATAACATTGGCCTTGTATGTGGCAAAGAAAAGCAAACTAGTACTGCTCATGTCAATATTGCTCTATAATGAAAATATTGATAGGAAAACCTCGACAAAACAGAAGCTGGAGATGGAAACTTTCATCAACAACAAAACCGAACGTGGAATAAATGTTGTTGATGAGTTATGGAGCAACTGTGATGTCACTTGAAACACAAAGCATTGGCCAAGGTTGTGTTTTACTGGATTCTATTTGTTTTGTTTTTTCCACTACCAGGAATCAAACTCATGACCTTGCGCTTGCCAGGCAGGTGCTGTGCTGCTGAGCTAAACCCCCAGCCCCTTTACTGGATTCTAAACATGTGGCATAAATAATTTGATAGTTTATAAAGAAAATAACAAGTGCAAAAATATCATGGAGAAATTTCTTTTAGAGGATTGAGACTGGAGCTCATAAGATTATTTACAGCAGAGGAAAAACAAAATGTTTCTGCTCAGGTAACTGTGAAAAAAATTGTGGAGCACACTGGTGAGCAGACAGGTGCAGCAACACAAAGACCTACTACGACAACAGGAAAACAGAAAAAATGTCAACTGTGCCCTACAAGAAAGTACAGGAAAACAAACTGTACATGCCATCAGTGTCAGTGATACTTGTGTATGGAACATGCAGCTGTCATGTGTGGAGACCACCTTGAGTGTGACAGTTGAAGTAAAGCTTATTTTTGTGGTAGAGTTTTATTGGTATTATTTTAGTTCACATAGGAATTTATTTCTGATGTTATGTTTTAGGTTTTGTAAGCAAGTACACAGCTGATGTGAAAATGATGGGTATTCTAAATGCACAATACATATTAAGAATTTAATAATTTATTTTATTGATATTTTATGTTCCTGGGTGTGGTGGCCCACACCTGTAATCCCAGCACTCGGGAACTTGACTGGGTAGGATCACCAAGAGTTTGAGGCCAGCCTGGGCTACCTAGTTAGTTCAGGGTTAGCCTGGAGTACATTTTGAGACCCTGCCTCAAAAAAAGATATTTTATATTCTTGTTAACTACACACTGCATTAAATAAGGAGAACCTCCTGACAAAGCAGCAAGACCACTGAGATGTCAAGTATGTCCTATAAAAAGGCCAGGAAAGCAAAAGACATGTGCTGTCAGTGTAAGTGATGCATGTGAATGGAACGTGGTGTGGTCGTGTGCAGGTTGCCTTAGGTGTGATAATGGAAGAAAGGTTGTTTTGTAGAGTGCTATTGGGATTTTCATTGTAGCTCATATATAAATTTATTTCTGATGTTCTTTTTAAGACTTTGTACACCAAAAACCAGTTGATGTTCAAAATTTTTAGGCTTTTTTTTTTTTTTATGTGTTTTTGAGACAGGATCTCACTATGCAGTTCAGGCTGGCCTTGAGCTCACCTTGTCACCCAGGCTGGTCTCGAACTTGCAACGATCCTCCTGCCTCAACCTCCTGAGTGCTGGGATTACAGGTATGTGCCACCATACCTGGCGGAGGCTTTTTTATAAACACTCAATAAATATTAAAAACTCAATGCTTTATTTTTGTGATTTTTTTTCTGTTAAGTATTCATTGTTTAATATAACAGAACTCATAAAATTAAAATCAGTGGTTCATCAATAGAAATATTCTAAAGAATAAATGTGGGTCTGACAGACCACGTTTATGCACCTTGTTGACAAAATTAGTCTTATGTTCCAAGGGCTACAAGATCTTTTTTGTTGTTGTCTTTTTCAGACAGGGTTTCACTGTACAGTTCAGGCTGGCTGACCTCACTTTGTAACCCAGGTTGGCTTTGAACTCACAGCGATCCCTCTGCCTCAGCCTCCCGAGTCCTTGGATTACAGGCGTGCACATGCCCAGTTTGGGCTAGAAGATCTTGAAGGATTCATATCACCGTCTTAACAATAATTATCTGGTGGTAGTATTCTGGAAGCTTTCAAAAGTTCTTATCTCTGTTCATTTGTGTTTTTTCATTTTCTACACTGAGCAGGCCTTGCTTTTGTAATAAAAAAAAAAATCACTTTTTTTTAAAAAAGGGTGGTGACATGCACACAGATCAAAAATGGGCTTAGTTCACTTGGCACAGAAATGAAAAGGCGTGAAGGAGGCTAGGGGGTGCGTCAGGAGAGAAGGGATGGGGTGGGACCAGCAGAAGTGAGATGACAGGGTTTAGGGGCACACCCATCATTACATGGATAGTTGTTTGTTTGTTTGTTTGTTTTTTGGTTTTTTTTTTTCCGGTACCGGGAATCAAACTCACGACCTTGCGCTTGTCAGGCAGGCGCTGTGCCACTGAGCTAAATCCCCAGCCCCTGGATAGTTCTTTGATTCTTCAACATGGTCATCGATCAGTCTGTCCACGCCTCCAGCAAGGTCATTTAGAGTGAATGTTAAGCATAGATGCGGCTCTGGAATGGGCTTATGTCCACTGATGTTGCTTGTACTCCAAGAGGCCCTGATTCTATGCTCTCTGCCAATGGAAGTTGAATAGAAACTGGGATTGTGATGGGAGCAGCTATTCGCAGATTTGGCCAGATGGTGGTGCTAGAAGCCAGGATATCAGAGCCCAGCCTGCCTGCCCAAGGTTAGCCTGGAGCGCTGACTCTGCGCCTAGGAGGCCACTAGGGGGCAGAGGAAGGGGAGGGCGGCTTCTGCCCTGCGAACGGAGTACTCCTCCCTGCCCCCGCCCCGTGCACGTCCTCGCCCGCAAGCCTCAACCCCTCACCCGGGCTTTTTTCCTCCCACCTCTGTGCCCCTTGCATTCCTCACACTCACTGCGCACCTTCTGGGTACCAGAGTCTGGGGAGATAAGGGAGAGATTCTTGAGGACGACGTGGGAGGGGGCTGCGGGAGGGGTGTGTGTGTGTGTGAGGTCTTTGGGCTGGAAAAGTGTGGCTGGTAGCTGGGCATAGCGGCAGATGCTTGCAGTCCTTACAATCTGGGAGACTGAGGCAAGATCGCTCTTTTGAGCCCAGCCCGGGCGACTTAGTGATTTGGCAATAAACTGTTTCAAAATTTAAAAAGAGGGACAGAGATAGACAGAGAGAGAGAAAGCAAAAATGGCTGGGAAAGGTAGCTTAACACAAAGGCACTGGGTTCGATCCCCAGTACTTAAAAAAAAAAAAAAAAAAGAAAGTGGCAAGGTAGAAAAGCCATGTGATCCCAGCTGGTCACCAGGGAGAGTGAGAGGTTAAGGCTGGAGGGAGTCAGGGACTGACCGCCTGCACAGTTCCTAGACACTTGGAGGATTCTGAGCAGGTGAAGATGATGAGATTTACTTTGAGGGAAGACCCTGCTGGCCAGTGTGTGGAGGAAGGCTGAGGGGCTGCTGGTGGTCGTGAGATCTTTTGTTAGGAAGGTGTTGCAGTAGTTCAGGGGAGAAATGGCTGCAGCCTAGACGTGGTATGTAGACAGGAGGAGGAAACAGATTTGGACATACTCAGAAAATAGACTTAGTAACCCACTAGATGCACGAGGGTTAGGTAGGAGACAAAAGGTATCCCATGTGATTCCCAGGTTTCCCGCGAAACCATTAGTGGATGGTTGGTTCTTTTCTTTTTTTCTTTCTTTCCTCCCTCCCTCTCTCCCTTTCCTTCCTTTCTTGTACTGGGAGATGAACCCAGGGCCTAGTGATGGCTAGCCAAATACGTGTACTGTGTTGCTATGCTACAGCCCCAGTCTGATTTGTTGTTTTCTTTCTTCTTTTTTAGTTCTCATTTGTGTTTTAAGCAGGATCTTGTTATAAAACTTAGACTGGTCTGGAACTCACTATGTAGTGCAGGCTGGCCTCCAACTTGTGATCCTCCTGCCTCAGCTTCTGGAGTGCTGGGATTATAGATCTGTGCTATCATACCTGCGTTTATTTATTTAATCTCTCTCTTTCTTCCTTTCTTTCATTCTTTCTTTTTTTTTTTGTCTTTTTGACACAGAGTTTCAATATGCAGTTGGCTGGCCTTGAACTCCCTTTGTAGCCCAGGCTGGCCTCGAATTTACAGTGATCCTCCTGCCTCAGCCTCCCAAGTGCTGGGATTACAGGTGTGGACCACCACGCCCAGTCTGATTTGTCATTTTCTAAGTGAGCGATAATTAAGAAGGAGCTGGTGGGGTCTATAAGAGTTTTGAACAGGTTAACTTTGAGATGCTTAACAGACATTTAAAAGCAGGCATCAAACAGAAAGTTCTATAATGTATTCAAAGCTCAGAAGAAAGGTCAGAGCTGAATCTCTATCTCTGGAAGCCATTGGTACACAGATGATGCAGTGAGACCCATGGCAATGGCTGAGATGAGTCAGGGAAATAAGGATTAAGAGGAAAGGGTCCAGGACCCAGGCCCAGGACGCCGACATTCATAGATCAGGTAAAGGAGGGTCAACTGGGAAAAGACCGAGATGCTACAGTGACGGTGGAGGAAAACCTGCACAAAGCATCCAGAGCCCGGGGAAGGACAGGGTTTCCAGGAGAAGCACTCGGCAGCTGGACGCTACGAGGTCCAGGAACATGAAGGATGTCCAGTGGTCATTGAGGTGGAGGGCTCGGGGCTTGGCTAGTTTGCCTTCTGTGGAGCAATGGGAGCAGAGGCCAGCTTCGAGTGGGCTGAGGGGGGCGCAGGGGTGAGGAGGAGCCTGTGTGCAGACCTCCTTCCAGGGAGGTCTGAGAAGAAACTCACTTAGCTCTGAGAAGAAACAGCTGGGGGAGGGGCTGCTGGCGGATGCTGTCCAGGCAGCGCGTTTGAGGGTGGGCGACACCAGGGGACTCATTGGATGCTAATGAGAAGGATGTAGCAAGAAATTCGTGTGGGAGAGAGAGAAGAGTCTGGGTTTCCAGCTTCGCCCAGGCCTCTCCCTCAGCCTTGCATACCCTTTGTCACCTCACCCTTGCTCACTTCATAGGGGTCCTTCAAGGACCACCTCCAATGTCACTGCTCCTCTTGGACCTTGTCCCAGGAGACCTTTGCCCCTTCCGCTCTGGGTCTGCAGCTGGGTCCAGCTGGATCGTAGCTGCTCTCATCATCTACTGCTGAGGACAGAGAGGATCACAGCGGAGTCTGCACCCAGCATGGGGTCTGGCATGCATTTGTTTGGACATCTGGGTGATAAATGGATGAAGGGTCAGCCCCCTTGACCTCACTGTGAAGGATGAGATGAGGGTTGCAGATTGACTGAGAGAATGGGCTGTTTCTTTCAGTTTCTGAGTCTTTTTGTGTGGGTTTAGTTGTGTGTTGTTCTTTTTTTTTTTTTTTTTTTTTTTAGTTCAGTAGTACAGCACTTGCACAGCACACAAGACCTTAGGTTTCATCCCAGAATCTGGTAGGTTTTTTTTTTTTTTTTTTTTTTTTCTTACAGTTCCCTGATATGGGCCGGGGATATAGCTCAGCAGCACAAGTGCTTGCCTGGCAAGCGCAAGGTCCTGAGTTCAATTCCCGGTACCAAAAATAAATAAATAAATAAATCACAGTTCCCTGGTAATTCTAGACCCTCTCACATGTTTTCTCAAGAAATACAGCTCAAGGGTTGGGTCCAATGTAGACACCCCCCCAAAAAAATGCAGATATAATCTTTGTACCCATCCGTCCACTCCCTCAGCTAATCAGGAGGTCAGAGGTGAGGGGAGCAGCCCTGGGGGTGAGGGAGGTGTGGAATTCCTTTCTCCCTGCACCTTGCCAGAAGAGCACCCAGCAGGTATTCTCTAATTAAGATAAGAAGCAGCAGAACCCTCTGGAATGTAAACATCAGATAAGACCAGGCGCCCCTCTCTCCAGGAAGCTTCTGTTTTCTCGCATGCACAGTGGACCCTACGTTCTTTCCCCGGCCTTTAGCTGGGGGGAGCATCAGCCCTACCATCTGTGGCTCTCGGTTTCATTGGCCTTCCAAGCCCTGTCTTCTTCTTGGCTCTGTGATTACATCTGTTATGGTTTCCTCCTCTTATACAGGGCTGGGCACTGGATCTTGGAGTGGGACTTTTCATTTAATTTAATTTAATTTAATTTAATTTATATATTTTTTGTCTTTTTGAGGCAGGGTTTCATTATGCAGTTGAGGCTGGCCTTGAGCTCACTTTGTAGCTGGTCTCAAACTCGTGACTATCCTCCTGCCTCAGCCTCCGGAGTGCTAGAATTACAGGCGTGCGCCACCACACGTGGCTTCATTTTAATCAGTGTATGGACATCCTTGGGTTCAGGCTGGGAATTTTTAACTCTCCCTGTGAGATTCTCTTTCCTGTCCTTTCTAGGAAGGTAGAAGAGGCACATCGTACACCAACAGTGTTCATTCAAATACATGCTGCCTCACACGGCAGGCTAGAGGGGAGGTCAGAGCCGCAGTGGGTCCCAACCAGCTGTGGGGCAAGGCTTCCCGAATGCTAAAGGAACCATCTCAGTCTCAAGGTGACAGAGGAGAGAGCCGCTGCGTGGCAGTTATAGGGAAGGCTGCAGGGTGAAGAGATGACACACTGAGCCTTGAGCTTGGGAAGTGTGTGGTGCAGAGCATGGGGTGCTGGGGCAAACTTGTAGGAAGCAGCTGGGGGTTAGTAGCCAGGCTTCATATAAAGTCTGCAGACTTAAGAAAGGAGACAAAAATGGGGGCAGGGGAGAAGGCAAACAGGGAGAAGGTCCGATTTTATGTTTCTAACAATGGGAAGCCGGAGGTTGCAGAGTGGTAATGAAGCAAGTGTGAATTGAAAGAGGATAGGGCTGGAGGGGCTGGGGATTTAGCTCAGCGGCACAGCGCCTGCCTGGCAAGCGCGAGGCCCGGAGTTCGATTCCCGGTACCAAAAAAGAAAATAGTTAAAAAAAAAAAAAGAAAGAAAAAGAAAGAGGATAACCCTGGAGTCGAAATGTGGAATGCTAAAAGTGCAGGGGAGAAAGGCGTGGCCTATTCTTCTCTCCTGATCCTCACTTCCAGCTGCTGCCACCGTCCCAGAGAGCCCAGAAACATCTGCGTGAGGACCAGGATGGGTGGGACTGGGGGAGCCACGGGAGGCACCCTCGTCCCATCTACCAGCCCTGGGATTGCAGAGCCCGCGTGTGCACGCACGGCCATGGGTTCTGTCTGTACCACGGCTGGGACCCAGAGCCTTTCCTGCAGGATGAACTATTCTGAGCCAGAGAAGACCTGTCACCATCCAGGGAAGGATTCCTTGTGAGACAGGGTCTTGAGACCAGGTGCAGAAATGGCCAGCTTGAGAGGCAGGGAAATAAAGACCCAGGCTCCTCCTTAACCCCTGGCAGCCCTTGTTGCCACTGACCCCACATAGACACACTGACTGTGTTCTCGTTGGTGTATAATTTGTATTGTTATAACTTTTGTGGCTCTCTGGGACGGTGGCAGCAGCTGGGAGTGAGGATCAGGAGAGAAGAATAGGACATGTCTTTCTGCCTTGCACTTTTAGCAGTCCACACTTTTTTTCTTCTTTTTGTCTTTTTGAGACAGGGTCTGGATATGCAGTCAAGCTAGCCTTGCGCTCACTTTGTAGCCCGGGCTGGTCTCGAACTCGCTACGATCCGCCTGCCTCTGCCTCCCGAGTGCTGGAAGTAGAGGCATGCGCCACCACGCCCGGCTAGCAGTCCACATTTTGATTCCAGGGTTATCAGTATTTTTGGGAGATCAGATCCATAGCTCGCATACTCTAGAGAAGAGTTCTACCACTGAGGTACTCCGCAGCCAATTATTATTACATTTGGTACTGGAGATTAAACCTGGAGCCTTGTGCTTGCTAAGCAGGTAGTCTACCACTGAACTACACGCTTAGCCCTATAGTTTGTGTATTAGCTGTGCTATAAATTCTCCTCCCTTAATGTGTCCTGGAGAGCCTCCCCCATCCCCACTTCTGAAGGCCTGGGATTTGAGTTGCTGCTTCTCTGTCTTCTAGACTGGCTGCAAGGGTAAATTAAACAGACCCACTTAGGAAACTGGCCAGTACATGTGTATAGCTCCTTAGGCTGAGTTTATAGGATCTTGGAGGGAGGGAATCATGTGACCACTCGGATTCCTTACACAATGCACAAACCCCAGGCCGCCTCACTGAGAAGCAGAGAAACAGACCACCTTCCTGATCAAGGACCAAACCTTAGAAAGTCCTTCCTTTGAGCAAAACCTGCTCACTTGGCAATCGCATCTTGGTCTGGTTGTGGCCCAGGGAATCACAAAGACTGGATCTCATCTATCTTCTGTTAAACAGCAGTCCTGAAGATAATTTGCATCACACAAAGTAGAAGGATGTAGAGGCCCTTCCCGGTCCTTGTCATGGCCAAGGAAGTTTATATTTGTAATCCCATGGAAAAGTTACTGATTTCTAGTGAGTTAATTCCAATCTACCACTTCCAGTGCAACCCATGGCGAGAATAAAGACACTAAGGCATATCTGTAGTTATGGGAGCCAGGGAGTCCTAAGTCCAGCCACAGTGATAGCTATCCGGAACAAAAGCCCTTGACCAGGTCCAAACCTGGGTTTTATTAATTCGTGAAGAAAGGGGTGGCTTGAGGGTGAGTGACTGTGAGAATCGGGCGAAGTAGCTGAGTGCCATGAGCTGGGCTGCGTAGGAGGCCTGATAGCACCTCTGCGACATGCAGAGAGAAGGCTATGCAGAAAGAGTAATCTGCATAACACAACTGAGATAATATGTAACGTTTTGGGGTCGGTGCTTCAGCTCTGATGTGTAATCTTTCTAGCCCCAGGAAGTCATAGCCTCTATCTCGAGGCTCCATCCCAGCTGACAGTGGGGAGCGTTGGCTTTTCATCCCATCTTCACACAAAGGAACAAGGGGGGGGGTGTCCGGGCAAACACACCTGCTGTCTTCAGAGACTACCATCAGCACCCCAGCTGGACCGATATGCATTGCTTAAAGCCATTGAAGGGATAAGGAAAAGTCCCAGCCAGCTCTGTACACATCAGTACCAGGAGATAGGGTCAGGCTCAGGCACCATGGAGACAATTGCTCCTCTTTCACGAGAGTCTCCCAGTTGATCCTCCACAGAGGGGAACTTAGAGAAGATCTAAGGAAAAATCTGCGTTGTGTCAGACCCGGAGACAACAGCCTGGCTCCAGCTGCACAGTGAGTCAGCCTGACACGGACCCAGGGCCCCTGACACGGCCCGGAGGACCTTTCTTACCACCCAAGTGGCTTGTTCTCCAGGCCGAACTCTCCTCTGAAGTCCCTGCTCAGTCCAGTTTTCTTTCCATTGTGTGCACAGCCTGTCTCTCCTTGAGTTGAGACCCTAGCGTATGCGCTGTCTTGTCCACAGGGGCCTCGCGTGGCACAGTGTGGTCGAGAAACACTTAGAAGAGCTGCTGCCCACTGACTTCCTTAAGCCTACTCCACGCTTCAGTCCTCTCATCCCCACCCAGTGCTCCCGGACGGGATGCGTGCAAGGATGAAGCAGCCCAGGCCTGGCGGTGGGTGTGTTGCACAGGGTCAGGCTACAGGAAGACGCGGGCGAGGTCATAACTGGCAAGCAGGCCGGGAGTGGTGGTGCACGCCTGTCATCCCAGCAGTCGGGAGGCTGAGGCAGGAGGATCGTTGTGAGTTCGAGACCAGCCTGGGTTACAGAGTGAGCTCAAGGCCAGCCTGAACTGCATAGGGAGACCTTGTCTCAAAAAGACAAAAAAACAACAAAAAAACATAAAACTGGTAAGCAGCAGGTATGGCCCTAGGCTGCTGCACAGTTGTGGAGGCTTTGAGACGCTGTGCTTGTGTAAGGTAGCCACACCTGTGCTGAGCCCCCCACCCACCCTTCTGCCCAGCAGCTCCACAGCCCTGTCTGTTGTGCCTGGCAGGGGACTCTATCTCTGGCCAGAGCAGGCATTTAAACTCCTAATCTCTTTGTTCTAAACTCAAACCTCGATTAAGGTTGCAGGTCCATTGTCCCTTAATTGAACTCTTGGGTCCAGATGACTCTCAGCATTCTGAATGTTTTGATTTTAGAAAGGAAATGTGGTACATATCACATATAATAAGGAGAACCAAGGTGGGATCCAAGGTGGCATCTGAAATCGCAGAATCTGTCACATTAACGTGTCTGCAGTGAGCTGTATGAGTATTCACACTAAATGGAATCCATTAAAGGTGACAGGGCTGGGGATGTAGCTCAGTGGCACAAGTACCTGCCTGACAAGTGCAAGGTCCTGGGTTCGATTCCTGACACCCAAAAAACAATGATAAATATTTGCCAGATGGGGGTGTGGTGGCACACCCTGTAATCCCTCGCACTGGTCAAAGCTAAGGTGGGAGGATCGTCATGAGTTCAAGACCAGCCTGGTTTTTTTTTTTGTACTGGGAATTGTACTCAGGACCTTACACTTGCCAGGCAGGAGCTTGTGCCACTGAGCAAGACCAGCCTGTTTTAAAAAATAACTCATGACACATTTTACATGTTATCAAGACCCTTTGTTTTTCAGAGCTTTCTGGAGTTTGGAATGTTTAGAGTAGAGGCTGATTACTACGCTACTGTCTTGTCACTTTCTTATCACAAAAATCCGACACCTGCGATTTAAAGCAGAGTTTTCTTTTGGCTCCTGGTTACAGTCTATCTCAGGTCTGCTGGCTCCGAGGGAGGAACGGTGTGGTAAAAGGGCCTGGGCAGAGGAAAGCTTTGAAGGCCCAAAGCAGAGAGTGAAGGGAGGAGCCGGGGAGGGAAATGCGCCCTGAAGGTCATCCCAGTGAGCTACCTCCTCTGCCTAGGCCCCCTCCTAACAGCATGTGAGCTGCAGCACCCCATGGTGCAGTCACCTTCCAAACACAAAAGGCTTTGAGGGGACACCCAGATCTGAAGCCAGGCATGGTGGCGCACGCCTGTAATCCTAGTACTCGAGAGGCTGAGGCAGGAGGATCACTGTGAGTTCGAGGCCAGCGTGGGCTACAAAGTGAGCTCAAGGCCAGCCTGCACTGCATAGTGAGACCCTGTCTCAAAAAGACAAAAAAACAGATGATTTTGCATTGCTTGGTAGGAGCCTGAACAAGGCAGAGAACTGCCTGGGAAGGGCTGGGCTGGGGTTATAGAGGCTGTAGGAGATGGTAGCTCTGGGAGAGACCCCTGGAACGCTTTGATTGTCTGGCTAACAGAGGGATCTCAAACCCCTGGGAAGTGCTAGACAGGGCTCCAGGCAGTGCCTCAGTGGGTGGGAGGGTGTTGAGATCCCTGCTGGGCAGAACCATGTTCTTCAGGTAGGATGTCATTTCCTTATCTAGATCTGAGGCCTTGGGGAGCTGGAGGTTGGCATCCTTGATGACAGCCATAGGACAAGACCCTTTTGTTGGTGCTTTTGGCTTGGTTCAGGCTTACTGCATGCCTGGCTGCTCCTGCTAGTGCAAGGTTATCTCCCTGGTGATGTCCTGAGGCTGGGCGTTTGCCCACTGCTGTGGCCAAGAGAAAAGATTTAGAGTTTCTGGGGGCCCTAATCACACAACTCAAGTCAAGCCACTGAGCTTGTATTTATTGAGTAGATGCTATGTGCTAGGCTTGCAGTTGAGTCTTAGGGACTTTGTTCTCATTCTCCCATATGGAACATACACCTCGCACTGTACAGGTCGTAGCATCCCCTCACACTCCACTTCTGCCACAAATCATCTTTGTTATTTTGGTACCGGCCCTACAAGTCATCTTTTGACACATGTAGCATTTACTGCCCTGCCATTCCTTGGCTCTGCTTAGCCTTACAACCTCTCTTGTATCCTTGTCTTATGTTTCGTTGCTTGATTTTTTAAAATTTTGAATGCTCTATATTTTGAATCAGGGTGGAAAACAAGGGTCTGGGCCTGGATCCAAGCTGTCCCACTGGTAGGCACCTAACCCTCCTTTCCTGGACATGTACAGAATGCAATAGCAAAACCAGGGGGGATGGTAAAGCCCTTCTTCAAAGAAGTAGTAAGTGGTGCTGAGCCCTACAACCATTTCCCGCTGAACATTCCTAACGGAAAGCAAAATTTAACGGTCTAACATCTTCTAGTTACAAAGGCCACTTAAGGCCATGGAGGAATGTAATTTTTATGCCTGGAAAATGGAAAATATAGTAGCAGACACCCTGCTTGAGTTTACTATTCCTTCTGTCCCTCCTATATGCTTTAACTTTAATTCAGCAGCTTTTGTGACATAGGGGATCTTCCCCTGGCTAAAGTGACTTTCCAGAAGACTCCTGGGCTTTCTGAAAGTTGCAGTATGTGTAAGAACCTAGAAAGTTGGATCAGAGGCACCTCCCAGAGGCAGGAGGAGGAGGAGGAACAAGAGATAGGGCAGAAGGGCCATTTATCCAGACTCAGATGAGAACTTCTCAACAACAGACCTGAGGCCCTAAAAAGGTGATCTCTAAACTTTTTAAAATTAGCTGGGTGTGGTGGCACACACCTGTAATTCCAGCACTTGGAAGCTGAGTCAGGAGGATCGCTGCAAGTTTGAGGCCAGCCTGGGCTACAAAGTGAGTTCAGATCCAATCTGAACTGCATAGCAAAACTGTTTCAAAAAGACACACAAAAATTTTTTTAAAATTAGAACTGGAAGCCAAGTGTGGTGACTGCATGCGTGTAATCCCAGGGAGGCTGAGGCAGGAGGATCACTGTGAATTCGAGGGCAGCCTGGGTTACATAGTGAGTTTAAAGCCAGGCTAAACTACATAGCAAGACCTTGTCTCAAAAATACAATACAATACAATACAATACAATTAGAGCTGGGTGTGTGGTGCATGTCTGTAATCCCAGCGCTCAGGAGGTTAGGGCAGGAGGA
Organism: Chinchilla lanigera; assembly: GCF_000276665.1. Classification (NCBI taxonomy): domain Eukaryota; kingdom Metazoa; phylum Chordata; class Mammalia; order Rodentia; family Chinchillidae; genus Chinchilla; species Chinchilla lanigera. The sequence goes on along the minus strand of NW_004955458.1, from coordinate 252,803 downwards.
TGACCATTAGTTCGAGGCCAGCCTGGACTACACAGTGAGTTCAAGGCCAGCCTGAACTACATAGCAAGACCCTGTCTCAAAAAAAAAGAAACAACCAAAAACACCCAAAAACCAAAACAACAAATAAAAACACTTTAAAATCCACCCCCCCAAAAAATTAAAATCCAAACTGGGTGTGGTGGCGTACCCTTACAATCCCAGCATTCATGAGGCTGAGGCAGGAGGATTGCCATGAGTTTGAGGCTAACCTGGGTTACATAGTGAGATCCTGTCTCAAAAAATATAATAATAAATAAATAAAATTATATATATACATATGTATAGTTTCATGACATAGAATAACAGTATTCACCCCTATTGTGCGGAATACATTCAGATCTAGTTGATCCTGCCATAGTCTATTACTTTTATCAGAAAATAAATACATGAATATTTATATACTTTTTTTAAAGTGGAATATTTATATACCGGTTGGTCAATTTTCTGGTCATGCTCCTCTGAAAATTCCTGCTTCATCCATCAGTGGGGGGTTGGCAGGGTGAGGGAGTGGACAGTAGGAAGGGGATGCTGCTGAGGAAGGTCCTGGGAAATGGGGCAGTGGCTCTCAGGAAGGTTCCAGGGCCTGGCCGACAGAGGAGCTCACTGGGGGGTGGAAGGCTGGGGCTGCAGCTGAGGGGCTGCAAGTTCACTCCTCATTCTTGGGGGGCCTCCAAGCCTCTGCCTTCCCCGTCTCTCACCCACCTCACCTCCCTGCCCTTCGGTCTGGGCTTGAGTATAAATCTTAGCTCCGGGAGTGGACACAAAGCAGGCCTCGAGCACAGGCACAGAAGGGAAGGGCCTGGAGGAAGCTCATCCGTGTAAACAAATGACTTCAGCTCTTCGGAAGGGCCGGAGCTTGGGGAAAGGTCAGCCAGCCTGGTGGGGCCTGGTGACGCTGCTGCTGTAGGTTGCAGGCCCAGGAAGGAACGTAGTGTGCTTTAGACTCAGAGCATTACAATGCTCTGAATCCCCCAGTGTTTTGCCCTAAAGGATCCCGGCAGTTCCGATTCCTGTAACTGTTCAGTGTAGGGGACTGGGCTCGTCCCCAGGCAGTGGCGTCCTGGCCAGCAGCGGAGCAGTCTTGAGGCTCTTTCTACACAGGCTAGGTGCAATGTACGTCATCCTTCCCACATGAAATCAATGGGAGAAGGAGTTCTGTGTTATTCGAGGGGCCAGAGCTGGATCTAGGTGTTTAGAAGGAGGTCAAATTCAGCCCAGTAGAAGGAACAAAAATGTTTTCCTAGACCAATAATGTTCCAGTAACTAGAATGTCCAAGGCAGGCTGTACTGTAGTAAAATCTTCACACAGAGGCCAGATGTCAGGAAGGCCACAAAGACATTCCTTCTTGCAGAGGCCAAATCCATTGGTTCATTAATTCAAAACATTTATTGACCACCTAATGTAAACACAGGCGCTGGGGTCCCTGCTGAAGATCAAGCAGACAAAAATCCCTAACTTCTTGGACTGACACAGGGGGAGTAGGAAGACAGGCGCAGGGAAAGCTGGAATTCCAGGATTGTAAAACGTGTAGAATTGTACGGAACTTCATGACGTATTTCCATCTGCATTGTTTTAGCTGATACTCATAACATCTCCAAATATAGCTGGGGTAGGCCAGCCACTGTCTGGTACTTACGGACTCAAGAAGGAAGTATCAGCTGGGCATGATGGCGCATGCCTGTAGTCTCAGCACTCTGGGGATCTGAGGCAGGAGGGTACAAGTTCGAGTCCACAGGGTACAAGTTCAAGCCCAGCCCTGGCAATTTAGTGAAACTGTGTCTCCAAAGGCCGGGGATGTAGCTCTGGGCTAAGGCCCTGTCCTTCATGTCCAGTATCCCTCCCTGCCCTCACGAAAGGAATTTCCTTCTCCTCTTCCTCCTCTTTCTTCTTTCTTTCTTTCTTTTCTTTTTTTTTCCTCTGCTGGGAATTGAACCCATGACCTTACATATGCTAGTCAAGCACTCTTCCATGAGCTACCTTCTGCCCTAAGTAACTTTATTTCACTAGTGAAAAAACCCAAGGCTCAGAGGGTGGTTCACTCAGGGCCACAGAGGCAGCGAAAGGGCTGGAACAAGGATTCAGACTGTAAAGCTACAGGTTTTTTTTTTAACCTTAGTGGGTGGGACCACAACATCCCCCCCTCACCTCTCTTCACCAGAGATGGCTAAGGCTCCCTGAGGGGGTTGGGAGAGGGAGAGCCACGCTGCTGCCCTGGGGGAGGACCTTGGCTGGGAGGTGCGGGTCCCTGCACTACCCTCTCCTCCCTGATGTCTGGTTGGCCTTGGACTGTGGTGAGGCTTCCAGAGGAATGGGGTGGGACAACACGGAAGCCGGGTACACCTGAATTCTAGTGCTCACATGAGATTTAACATCAGACCTCAAAGTGGGTGCCCCGTAACCCCAGGGCTACAGGAGGCTGACGCTGGAGGACTGCAAGTTCAGGTCTAACCTGGGTAACACAGTATCCTTGTCTCAAAAAATAAAAATAAAATCGACTGGGGATGTAGCTCAGTGTGAAGGGCCTGGGTTTGATCAAATATGTCCATGCCATACAGCACTTACTATGAGCCACATTAATACACATAAGAGCTTTACATATGTTAACTCATTTCCTCTTCCCAACTGACCCAAGAAGAATGCACTTTTTTTTTTTTTTTTT
>NW_004955458.1:247507-249629 GCF_000276665.1 Chinchilla lanigera | reverse complement strand
CACACCCCACTCCCCTCCCTCTCTTGATCCCCTTTCCTTTACTAAAGCTCTGTCTCCCTAGAACTCACTTTTGCAAAGCTTTAAGAACAAAAAGACCAAGGAAGTGAGAGGAGGCACTCACTCAAGGTCACCCAGCCAGTGACTGGCTTGCGGATGATTCCAGCCCGGGCAGTCGGAGCGAACGTCCGCCTGGCAGCACGGCTGGGGCGGGAGCCCCTCTGTGCACTTGGTCACCCTCTCCGACACCTGGCCAGATCGAGGCGTCCTTACAAGCCTCACTCCTGGCAGGGCGGAGGGGCAGGAGGAACTGGAAGTGAAAGCAGCTGTGTGTCGTGGTGGATTTCCCCTTCAGCCCCTGCCAAGGTGAAGCAGGGTAGGGGTGTGGGAACCAGATGGAGCACGGAGTGAGCCAGGCCGTCCCAGAGCACAGGCTGGGCGGGAGGGGAGCTGCGCTGAAGGCGGGAGCCCGGGGTGCAGGTGGGAGAGCCGCCCCGCTTGTCGCCGGGACACGCTGCGTGGGGAAGCCGCGTGCCTGTCCACACCCTCCTTCCTCTCCTTTGGGTCCTCAGACCCTGGAAACTCGCCAGATTGTGGTCTGGGAGGGCGCTCCCGCCCCCGCCTCCTGCTCCTGGCCCACGCGTGGCAGCAGGTGGCGCTGGGGTGTCCCCTGCCCGGCGGCTGCGCGAGGGCTCAGGTCTTCCCACAGATCAGCGGAGCCTCCGTGCCTCCCAGCCTCCATCCCAGCTGGGAGACTTCTGGTGGCGTTTGAGCTGGGAGCACCATGGCCAGTCCTCCACACCTGCGACCTCTCTCAGTCCTAAGAGCTGGGAACTCTTTACTATCCTAATTTCCAAGAGGAAAAAAAAAAATCTCAGTTCTGTATGTGTGTGCGCGTGTGTCCGGTAAGAGCCGAATATTAAAAAATAAGCTTAAACATTGTTTTTGGAGAAAATAAATGGAATATACTTTATATACCCATTTTTAAAAATTAAGCTTTCATTTTGAGATCTCTGGAGACTCATGCAGCTGTGAGAAATCTCCACACAGAGATCCCATGCATGCACCCGTCAGGTAGTTTTCTCCACCCTAACATCTTGCAGAATTACAGTGCAACCGGGCATGGTGGCACACACCTGTAATCCCAGCACTCGGGAGGCTAAGGCAGGAGGATTGTTGTGAGTTCGAGGCCAGCCTGAACTGCAGAGAAAGACCCTGTCTCAAAAAAAAAAAAAAAAAAAAAAAGAACTACAGTGCAGTATCAGATTGAGAATATTGGTGTGGATAAGCTGTAGAACATTCCATTCCCTGTGCCACAAGGACTGCACGTTGTCCTTGTATAACCGTATTCGTTTTCTTTCCTTTTTTGTCTTTTTGAGACAGGATCTCACTATGCAGTTTAGGCTGGGCTTGAGCTCACTTTGTAGCCCAGGCTGGTCTCGAACTCACAATGATCCTCCTGCCTCAGCCTCCTGAGTGCCGGAATTATAGGGTATGCCACCACGCCCAGTCCGTATCCCTTTCTTACTGTTGTGAACCCTCCTTGGCCTCTGGGAACCACCAAACCACTCTTCAGTTCTAACATCATCTTGTAAATGGACACACACAGCACGTGACTTTTTTTTTTTTGTTGGTACTGGAGACTGAACCCAAGGCTTTTGCACTGGGCTAAATCCCTGGCCCTTTTAAATTTATTTTTAATTTGAGGCAGGGTCTCCTTAAATTGCCCATGTGGGATTCCAACGTGGCTTTTTTCACTCAGCATAATTCTCTGGAGATTGAAGCTGGCCCTTGCAGGTAAGAAGAATTACTTTCTTTTTATTGTTGAAGAGAATTCTGAGGTATGGGCTAGGCGTGGTGGCGCATGCCTGTAATCCCAGCACTCAGGAGGCTGAGGCAGGAGGATCATCATGATTTCGAGACCAGCCTGGGCTACAAAGTGAGCTCAAAGCCAGCCTGAACCGCAGTGAGACCCTGTCTCAAAATGACAAAAAAAAAAAAAAATTCTAAGGTATGGATGTATCCTGGTTTGTTTAACCATGTACCTATTAAGGGGACCTGAATCATTCCCAGCTTTTAGTTAGTAAGAATGAAGCTGCTGGGCCAGGCGTGGTGGCACATGCCT
>NW_004955458.1:217545-235321 GCF_000276665.1 Chinchilla lanigera | reverse complement strand
CCCAGGCTGGTCTTGAACTTGCAACGATCCTCCTGCCTCAGCCTCCCGAGTGCTGGGATTACAGGCGTGTGCCACCATGCCCAGTTTTGCTTTAGTGTCTTTATTCTCACCATAGGGTGCACTAGAAGTGGTAGATTGGAATTAATTCACTAGAATTCCAATAATGTTTCATGGGATTACAAATATAAACTTCCTAAGCCTTGAGGAGGACTGGGAAGGGCTCTCTTATACCTCTCAGCCTTGGTTGCCTGTTGGAATCACACAGGGAGCTTTTTAGATATTTCCTGAGTCCTGGGTCCCCACCCCCAAGGAGTCAACATCTCTGGGACGAGACCCCCAGGCCTCAGTATTGTTTGTAAGGTTTTCCAGGTGATCAAAAAAGGAACAGCAGCAAGCCATTGTGTTGTAGCACACGGAGGAAGGAGCTTGGGACTGGGAACCTGCAGGCGTGGTTTCTTGCTTTAAGCTTCCAGCTCTGTGACCTTAGACAGGTCACATGATCTCTGTGGACCTCAGTGTCCATCTCTCTGAGCCAGAGCCAGTAATACCCACTGCCTTGCATACCTCACCGGATTGTAATGAGGATCAAATGCATAAGCGCCCTGGGAACTGTGAGACATTGTCTAATGGGAGGGATAATTATATCAGCTGCATCGTCTTGGGTTTCTCTGATCAGCTTGACTTAGCTCCAAGTACTGCTCAGGCTGTGCCAGGGACTTTCTGTTTTACCTTTACGCAGATCAGCGGCCTGTAGCGTTGCTGGGCTCCGTCTTTCTTGTGCCTGTCTGTTCCCCAACCCACCCAGCAGCTGGGTCAGCTTTCGTCCTTCTAGACAGCTTGGGAGGAGGAAATACAGCGATTGACAGCCAAGGTGGCACAAACTTTTAAGGTGACTCATTAGAGCTGCAGGGGGCCCTTTGTGGTTTGAGAGCAAACTTCCAGTGTTATATTTACCTATTTGGACAGTGGTGGGAAGGGTGAGGCAAGAGACCCATCTGATCGCTTCTCTATGACAAATCTCAGAAAGTAAAACTCAACCATCTTTCCCCAAAGCTTTGTCTCCTGTGGACCCCTGCAAAAGTTGGGAGGGGGGCAGAAAATAGAAAAAAGAAATGGAGGGCTGGGAGTGTGGCTCAGTGGTAGAGCTCTTGCCTTGCATGCGTAAGGCCCTGGGTTCAATCCCCAGCACCACAAGGAGGAAGAGGAGGAGGAGGAGGGAGAGGAGGGGGAGGAGGGAGAGGAGGGGGAGGAAGGGGAAGGAGCGGGAGGAAGGGGAGAAGAAGGAGAAGGAGAATGGGGAGGGGAAGAAGAAGAAAAAGAAGGAGAAGAAGGAGAAGGAGAAGGAGGAGGAGGAGGAGGAGGAGGAGGAGGAGATGGTGGAGGAGGAAGAGGAGAAGAAGAAGAAAAGCAAATAATTGCTATGTTTATTCAGGGCAGGTCAGTTTAAAAGGGGGAGAAGCACCTCACCAGAGCCCCTTGCTCTTGGGTTGGATGTTTGTAGCTCAGGCTGACCTTGAACTTGCAGTGTTCCTCATGCCTCAGCCTCCCAAGTGCTGGGATTGCAGGTGTGCACCCTGCCTGGCTAGATAGTGAATTCTAAAACCCAGACAGCAATCCCCACCCTGCCCACCCACCGGTCACCTCTGTCAGCAGAAGCTTCTAGTTAACCTCTTGTGCAAACCACATTTACAGCTGACTCACCTTGCTCAGGAAGGCGCCCCTGCTCTGCTCTCCTGACCCTTGTGCTGCTGAAGATGTCTACCCTGTCCCTCTGGGGCCTTCCTCTGCCATTCACAGGGGCCGCCTGACCTGGTGCTGTCCTTGGGATCTCTTCAGGGTCAAAGACTCAGATGCTGCTTCCCATAGCTTTTCTCCGCTAAGGACACCCAGAGTTTTAGAGTTTGTGGAGTAAGCACATTGCTTTTCGTAGGTAAAACTGTGTTCTGCTGTGATTGAAGATTTGCATAATCATCCTATATCACCGTGACTCTGTCCTGATTCCCTCCACTGCCAGGCCCCTGGCCTGTTTCATCCTGGCCCACGGAGCATATCACCTCCAACATGCTGTCATGTACTTATCAACTTTATTGTTTACCTGTCTCCGGCCACCAGAATATGTTTTACAAGGAGGACAGAGGTTTTTGTCTGTTGCATCCCAGGTGCCCAGCAAAGTGGCTGATACATAGCTGGTGCTCAGTATTTGTTGAAAGAATGTGTAGAAACATACATGCTGGCTGGGCGTGGTGGTAAATGCCTGTAATTCCAGCACTCAGGAGGCTGAGGCAGGAGGATCTCTGCAGGTTTGAGGTTAGCCTGGACTATAAAGTGAGTTCAAGGCCAGTCTGAATTGCATATTGAAACCCTGTCTCAAAAAGAAAGAAAGAAAGAAAGAGAGAGAAAGAAAGAAAGAGAGAAAGAAAGAAAGAAAGAAAGAAAGAAGAAAGAAAGAAAGAGGAAACATACATGCCTTAGTCTGTGAGCTTCATAAGGCAAGGGTAGCATCCATTTTATTCACAATGTATGCACTCAGTGTCTAGCATAGGGCCTTGTCCAAAACAAGTACTTTTAAAATATGTTAGCTAGGGGCTGGGGATTTAGCTCAGCGGCAAAAAGCGCCTGCCTGGCAGGCGCAAGGTCATGAGTTCGGTTCCCGGTACCGTAGGAAAAAAAAAAAAAAAAAAAATGTTAGCTGGGCATGGCGGCGCACGCCTGTAATTCCCCGCACTCGGGAGGCTGAGGCAGGAGGATTGTTGTGAGTTCGAGGCCAGCCTGGGCTACAATGTGAGCTCAAGGTCAGCCTGAACTATATAGCGAGACCCTGTCTCAAAAAGACAAAAAACAAATAAATAAATAAAATAAAAATATGTTAATATAGTAATTCAACATATCATTTCTAGGAATTTATGCCACAGATATGCTCACAGCACAAATATGCACAGGGATATTAGCTGCAAAATTTTTGCAAAAACAAAAATACTGGAGACTAAGATATCCATCGCTGGAAGATTTGGGTGAAGTAAATTTGTCCTTCATGTGGAATAGCAGTAAATAGAGGCAGATGTTTACACCAGTGAAGTAGTTTTTTACACTCTGATTATACGCACTGATTCAGAAAGGTGTCCAGGATATATTGTTTTGTTTGGTTTCTTTTTGTTTGTTTGTTTGTTTGTTTTTCTGGTACCAGGAATTGAACTCACGACTTGTGCCGCTAAGCTAAATCCCCAGCCCCTTAGGATATACTGCTAAAGGAAAGCAGAGTTTAAGAGATCAAGGTACAGAATGGCAATAATCCTCCTGTCCTCCACACATAAAACAAAATGAAATGTGCTTGTATATATCTAGTTTGAAGAGTAGAAACAAGCGATTGAGGTTTTCTTTGTTTCTTTTCTTTTCTTTTTATTTATGTATTTATTTACTTTTTTAATGACACAAGTGATTGAACCCAGGGCCTTCACCCTAACCCATATCCTTAGTCCCAGTTTTCAGGTTTTTTGTTTTTTGTTTTCTGAGACAGGGTCTTGCTATGTAGTCTAAACTGGCTCCTGCCTCTTCTTGCTGAGAGCTGGGATTGCAGGCCTGTACCACCATGCCGGGCCCCCAGTCCCATTTTTTTTATTTTTGATTTTGAGATGGGGTCTTTCTAAATTGTTTAGGCTGGGTTTGAATTTTTGATCTTTCTGCTTCAGCCTCCCAAAATGCTGGGATTGCACACCTATGCCGCCACACCAGTCTAGAGATGGAGGATTTTTATCTTATTCTTTATTTTTAGATTTTATGTATGTTATTTTTATGCTTTTTTAAAAGCTAAATCATCTTCACAATAATAAAGCGTATGATTATTTTACACGGATATTATTTCCACTTGTAGATGACACAATTCCAGTCAAAAGCATAGAATGGTGACATTTTCCTTAGTTTTAAAATGTCCACTCTTAAAAAAACCAATAAAATAAAATATCCACTCGTGTTACTAATGACCAAATGAAAGGATGCTCTACCACTGAGCTACCCCTCTTTTTTTTTTTTTTTTTTTTTTGAGATAGGATCTTGGTTATCTAGGCCAGCTTTATACTTGCAATCCTCCTGTCTCAGCCTCCTGAGTGCTGGTATGACAGACATGCACCACCATATCTGGCTACCATGTCCACTCTTACCTATTTGGATGCTTACGCAGGGGTGCCACCTGCCTATATGGGAACCGCTGGTGTAGACTCCTTTCATTTTCAGTAATCTGAACATTTATCTCAATTTTAGCCAAACCTCAAGCACTCTAAAGAACATATCTCCACTGAGTGCAGGAGCAGAACCTGGGGACCACATGTTTGGGGGGAGTGTGGGATGGGAAGCCCTGGGCAGTTGGTGATGAGGTGAGACATTTCCTGTTCCTCTGAGAAGGTGTACCCAGGAACCCAGACCCCTCTTCTTCCTGGGAAGACCCTTCCCAGGAACACCCCACCACCCATATGAACCCCTGATGTCAGAAGGGATTTCTGCCTGGTCAGAGATGGCACTATAGTGATGGAGGGAGGCATTTGTACACAATACAAAAAAGCCAAGGAAGACACAAGGTTTTGTCCAGTGACCTCTGAATTTTTATTGGCTTGCTATTTCCCAAGGGCACCCTGCTCCCGCTGCTTCAGTGTCTCAACACTTTGGTGTCATTGGTCTCAGACACTAATTTTCCATCCACGATTTTGCGGGTGGTGGTTCTTTGGATGGTTTGCACAGAGGCGCTGCTGCTGTCCAGGGCATCGCCGAGACTGTAACAGAAGGAGCCTCAGTTATGAAGAACCCTTTAGAATAGAAAGGGAACAAGGAAGGAGGATGAAAGTCGCCTAACCTCTACTTTTATCTCCAAATTCCCCTCAGCCACTTCCTCCGGAAAAGGGAAAAAACCCAAACTTCACTTGTACCCTAAGTATTTCCAGGGCCAATGCCACCAACCCCGTGCTCAGTGGACACCAATGAAGAGATCCACAGCAGCAGCTCTGACCTTGGGGAAGAGACCCCTGCCACCTATGCTGTAGGAGAACCCACTCACTTGAAATCCTCCCCGTCTTCCAGCAGGCGGCGGTACGTGGCGATCTCAGCCTCCAGCTTGACCTTGATGTTCAGCAGGGCCTCATACTCCTGGGCCTGGCGCTGCCCCTCGGTCCGAGTCTGGGCCAGCTCCGACTCCAGGTGCAGGAGGACCCCATTGAGCTGCTCCATCTGCATGGCGTAACGGGCCTCCAGGTCTCTCAGGCTGTTCTCCAGGCCGATCTTCTGCAGGGCACAGGAAAGAGAGCCAGGGTGAGTCCTCAGAAGCAGACTGCTCATCCCTTCGCTCTCGGAAGTTCTGCCACCCACCCGTACTGGGAATTGAACCCAGGGATAGCTGAGGTACATCTCCAGCCACTGAGCTATATTCCCAGCCCCATCTCCAGCATTTTCAAAAGTTATTATTATTTTGAGACAGGGTCTAGCTAAGTTGCTCAGTCTAGCTTTGAACTTGCTATCTTCCTGCCTCTGCCTCCCCGAGTTGCTGGGGCAGCTGGGACTGCAGACATGCACGTGCACTACTGCACCTGGTTCACTCTCAAGCTGTGTGTGGGTGCCAGATGTTAGGGTAGGGGGACTCGGGATGGAAAGGGTGGGATTGGGCCGAGACAGATTTGGGCCTGAGGTCCCCCTGACAGAGGTCATCAGGGTCCACAGGAGCTGGGGAGGTGATGGGAGGGACCTCACCAGATTTCTCATGGACTCCAGGTCAATCTCCAAGGACTGGGCCGTGCGCTTTAGCTCCGTGAGTGTTGTCTCGGCAGCTCCAACCTCAGCAGATTGCGAGGTGACTACTGTGGTGCTCTCCTCGATCTGCAGGGTAGGGAAAGATCGGTCAGCCCTTTGTCCCTGGCTGCCTCCCTCCCACACCCTGGCAGCCAGCCTGCCCTGCACACCTGCTGAGACCAGTACTTGTCCAGCTCTTCTCGGTTCTTCTGAGCCAGTGCGTCGTACTGGGCCCTGATGTCGGCCATGATCTTGCCGAGGTCCTGCGACTTGGGCGCATCCACCTCCACGGTCAACCCAGAGCCAGCAATCTGGGCCTGAAGGCCTCTGACTTCCTAAAGGACACAGGGGCAAAGGTGAGGAGGGCTTAGGTCACGGGGCCAACCAGGCCTTCATCAGTGACTGCCTCTCCCCGAAGCCCTGCAAGATCAGATGGAGGAGAGCACAGGGAACTTCGGGTCTGCCTCTGGGCAATACCAGCGCTGGCTTCTGCTCCAGATAGTGGGAATGCCACCCTCTCACAGCCTGAATGTGTCACTCTCTCCGCTGTGTCCATCCTTCTACAAGCCTGCTCCCTGGACCTCTTCCGGGAAGCCCTGCCAGCTCTCCTGGCTTTAGCTCCTGGTGGCAGCTGCCAATATCTTTGTCCTCATCTCCTCTCACCCACATCACCTTGACCCACCACACTGTAATTCAGGTGAGCCACAAGGTGTATGTGACCCACCGGATGTGCTCTTAAATCAGGACAGGCTGATTGGGAAGAGCCCAGGCTGGCAGGACTGCACTTCCCTGCAAAGCTGGTGGCCTGCCCGTCAGTTCTCCCACACAGGTCTTGGCCCCCTGGGTCCCTGCCCTGGCTGTCAGCCTCACTTACGTCCTCATGGTTCTTCTTCATGAATATCAGCTCCTCCTTAAGAGTCTCAATTTCCGTCTCCAGCTGCAGCCGAGTGATATTGGTGTCATCGATGACCTTGCGAAGCCCGTGGATGTCATTCTCCACAGACTGACGCATGGCCAGCTCCGTCTCATACCTGCAGGAGTGGAGATGATCACAGGAGATGATCCAGAACCTTCTCAACCCGTGTCACCTCCTATAAGCAGCCCCTGTGCCCATTCTAATAATGAGCAACTGAGTAAAAAATGAGGTGGTAAATAATTCCCTCAGTACCCTTCCGGGCACTTGACAGGCAGTATTCTTAAACCGGGTTACACAAAGGAACAGCTAGATGAATAAGCTGAACTCCCAACCTCAGGAACAGACCTTAGCTCCAACCCTACTCCCCCACACTTACTTGACTCTAAAGTCATCAGCGGCAAGACGAGCGTTGTCAATCTGCAGGACGATGCGGGCATTGTCCACAGAATTCGCAAAGATCTGGAGAGGATGCAGAGTCAGTACGGGTAGGCTGAGCGTGTGGGTGATGTTAGGTGTTCCGTGGACTGTCCTCGGTCCCGGGAATGACCAGAGGCTCTCCCCCTGCACCTATTCCTCTCCATCCGTGCTCCCCGTTTTTCTTCTCGCCTGGATTCCCATAGCCTCTCATTCTGCCCCTCTTGCTGGGCCTATCTGGAAGCGAACAGTTCTCTCCCGAGCCCTTTCCTAGGGCTTTTGCCAGCACACCTGCTGATCCCCTGCTCCGGGCCCCTCAGGTCCTGGACAGGCCCCTCCCACAGGTAGGCCGCCTGTTTACTTCTAGATGACTCAGCCTTAGCCACGTCTGCTTAAGCCTGCAGCTGTCCCCAGGCAGCCAGGGGTGACCACGTCCAGGCCTACTTTATGGCCCTCCTTTGATCTTCTTCCTCACTGAACACTTCTGCAGAGCTCTCATCCCCGTCTGCTGGGAAGGGCTCCCCTGCGCCTAGTTACCCTGTGGCTGGGGGTGTGGATGGAAATCAAAGGAGTAAAAGCCTTCAGTGGGCCCCACCCTGTTACAGTTCCTGCCTGGAGGGAAGAGATACCTGGGTGGCCAAACCCGGCTGAGAGTCTGGGCCCCTCTCCCCCACCCCCACCCCCACCCCGCCCCCTTACCTGAGCTTTCAGCTCCTCGATGGTCTTGAAGTAATGGCCCCAGTCTCTGACCTGGGACCCCTTCTTCTCCAGATGTTCCCGGATCTTGCCTTCCAGCCTCCGATTCTCCGTCTCCAGGCTCCTCACCCTCTCCAGGTAGGAGGCCAGACGGTCGTTCAGGTCCTGCATGGTCTCCTTCTCAGTCTGGATGCTGCCCATTCCGGCCAGACCCCCGGCCATTCCCGCGGCCAGGCCCGCCGAGGCCATGTCGCCCCGGAGGATGGTGGAGCGAGACATGGAGACCCGGGAGCCCGAGCCCCCGGCGCCTGCATAGACGCTGGCCGCGCTGCTGGCCCGCCCGACCCGGTGGCTGGGGGCCCGGACCGAGCCCAGGGACCGGTAGTTGGTGGAGAAGGTGGTGGAGCGGGTGGTGACACTCATGCTGTCCGAGAAGGGAAGCGAGAGACCAGGACTCAAGTTCGGGTCGCGCAGGGTGGCCGTCTGCGATCCAAGTTATACCGCAGAGAGGAGGTGGGGACCTTCAGGAGCAGGCCCCGCCCCGACACGGGCCGCCTCCCGGGCTGGCGACACAGGTGGACGGGGAGGGGGGTGGGCACTCTCGGTTCCGCCCCCGCAGGCCCCGCCGGAGCTCCGCACAGCCCTGCTAAGGCCGCCTCACCCCCGCCCCCCGGAACGGGGTGACTCATCGGGGACGCTGAGGGCAGCAGGTGGTGCTGGTCTTTGAGAGTGTGCTTTCGGGGCAGGAAATGAAGTTTCTAAATCCCCTCTCCCCCAGGTAGAGGGGTGCTGGTAGGGTGGAAATTTGGGGGTTCTGGTGGTGTGCGGTGCAGTGGGATGTGAATTTCTAGCTGGCCTACACCTGCAGCCCAAGTTCTTCCCCTGCAGAGGCTGTGTCAGGGGCCAGCCACCCTGGGGCCCCCGGAGTCTCCAGAAGAAAAGTTGGGAGCTGGAGAAGAGGAAGAGAAACTCAATCCTGAGCCTCAAATCTCCTGGCTTACACGCTCATATTTTGCAATTGATTTCCGAACACTGGTGCCCACGCTTGGCCAACTGCACACGCGTGCAGAACCATACAAGCGTGTACGCTCAAACCGCAAGCACACCGAGTGGATTCACGAGGCGGGGTCGGGTGGGGCACGACAGTCTCTGAGACCCCTTCTTGCCCAGTCCTCCCCCAACTCACTCCTGGGCGGCTTGATCTCCGAGGGACGCTGCGATTTGAACAGGGGACACACGACACTATGTCTGTACATCAGCCTTCCCTACACCCTTGGGGAAGCAGATACTGAACCTCCAGAGCACTCACAATTCAGCAAGTACTTACTGAGCACCTAGCTCCCTCTTTCTCTGCCCCTCTTCAAAACACTCTCTGGATCTCAAGCTTCCCCAGGGAACTGCCTCCTCCAGGACGGGGAGAATGGAGGCTGGGCAAGAGCCCCGCTCTGCCCTCTCCTGAAGCTGGATGCCCACCCCCAGGCTGAGCTAACTGGGAGAACTGCAGAGGTTCAAGCTGGTCAAAGCCAGCAGCTTGTTTTTCGGGCAGGGCCTGGTTACACCGGGCTTGCTCTTTGCTCTGGAGTGGGCCTATTGATTCTTACCCAGCTGCCAGTTGAACCAGGCGTGGTGGCAGGGCAGGCTGGACGCTAAGGGGTCTAGGAGGGGAAGGGGCTCAGGAGGAGCCTGGGTGGGTGACAGCTAAGTGGGAGGCGCAGCACAGATACGGAGCGTGACTCTGGATCATTCCAGACCTGCTGCCTTCCTGTGGGGAGAGCCGTACATACTCAAGGAGGAGCTGGTCAGGGGAGGCCGCGGCCTGTGAAGGGCTGGTAGGCAAATGGCATGAAAATGACAAAGTAGTGCCTGCTGGTTTTGCATGAAGCCTTCTGGGAGAGACACTGGAGTTTCCAGTCAGTTTAAGGGTTTTCTCCTGCTTTCTGACCTTCCCATTCACCCCCGGTTTTGAGTGCTGTTTTGCAGAACTGTACAATACGGTATACGGAGCTGGTGTGGTGGCACACGCCTGTAATCTCAGCACTTGGGAGGCTGAGGCAGGAGGATTATTGTGAGTTTGAGACCAGCCTGGGCTACAAAGTGAGCTCAAAGGCTGGGGATATAGCTCAGTGGCACAGCACCTGCCTGGCAAAATGAGCTCAAAGCCAACCTGAACTGTATAGTGAGACCCTGTCTCAAAAAAGACAAAAAAAAAAGTATACAGGTTAAGTGTGCCATGGGCTACCTTTTGCTATTTTTAAGCTCCATTATTGTGGGAGGAGGTACTAGGGAATAAATCCAGGTCGGAGCTTTGTTTTGTCTTTTTGAGACAGGGTCTCCCTAAATTGCTCAGGATGGGCTAGAACTTTTGATAGTCTTACCTCAGCCTCTCAGAAGGTTGGGATTACAGATGTGCACCACCACACCCAGCTCTGCTGTGTTTAATCTTTAAATCAGCCACTTTAGGTATGTGGTGGTCTGTGTGACTTTGGGGAAGTCAATTAACTCCAAACTTCACTGGCTTCACTCCCTGTCCACAGGCTCTTTGGGTGGCAATGGATGTGAAGGTTAAAAATCATACACTCAAAAAAAAAAAAAATCATACATTCATTCCAGGAACAAATAGAAATTACTTTTTTTTTTGGTACCGGGAATCAAACTCAGGGCCTTGCACTTGCCAGGCAGGCACTTGTGCCGCTGAGCTATATCCCTGGTCTAGAAACTACTTAACTGTGGAGTAAGACTCGGGCACACCCAGGAAGGCACAGGTAGAAAGTCAATTTAATCCTAAAGGTGACTCAAGGGATATGAGGTCTCTAAATCCTGTCAGACCCCTGGAGGATTTTAAATTCAAGGGTCAGTGAGATCCAGATCCCACGTTTGCTCCAAGTCCCTTGGAAGACCCTCCTCTGATCTCTGTCCTAGTCTGCTGCTCACCCCTGCGGCTCAGACCTTCTGGGGCTTTCTGGGGCCTGCGGAGGCTGGAGGCTCGGCCTGGGACCCAGGGGGTGGGGAGCTGCGGTTGTACCTTATCTCCCTGAGCTAATGTCCTGGTCACATTCCTGACCTCTTGCCGCATCCAGGCAAATACCGATCTCAGGCGTCCAGTGCCAGCCTGCCCCTTTCCACCACTTCCAGATTCTTCTGTGCGTCGGCCTTTCCTTCAAGTCTGACAGCCTCTGGGAGAGCTGAGGAGAGGGCTGTGAGGGAGGAGCTCTGTCCCCGACTGCCAGCACTGGGGCGCAAGGTGGGGGTGGAGAAGGGGCTTGGAGTGGTTGTGAAGCCAGCGCTGGGAGAGGGTGGGATGGGAGGGGGCCAGGTGAGAAGCTTCCAGAACAAAGACCTGTGGAGAGCGTCTGCCTCTGCTGAGGGGAGTCCTGAAGGAGGGGAAGTGCGCCCCCGCCCCCACCAGCCTGCATTCCGGAGCCCGCTCGGGGGAGGGGAAGCTGCTGGGCAGGTTTAGCCCGGGAGTAAATTTGGAGATAGCTCTGATAGCACCGGTCACTCCTCTGGCCCCTCCGCGTTCTCCCAGCAGCTCTGTGGAAACTAGAGGGTGGGTGGGAGCGCAGAGGCCTGGGGTACGAGGGGGATCTGGAGTTCTTCAGCTCTGCTTTATCCTTCAGTTTTTTGTCCAGTCCTGAGTAGGGGGAGTTTAGAATAGCAATCAGGGTATGAGGGTGGCAGTCTGCAGATGAATTAAGGACTGGCTGATCTCAGTCCTTCTTGAAAGACCAAGTGACTCCTCCTCGGTGCTGGAGAAAGCGAGGGTCCATGTGGGAGCGGGGTCCCCTGGGCGGCTTCCGCAGAGGGGCTGCGCAAGCACCAGTGAGCCTTGAGCCGGAGGAGCCCAGGAGCTTCTGAGCTGGGATGGAAACAAGGGCAGTGGGGCACTGTGCGGGGGCACAGTGGGCTTGTAAGAGAACTCTGCAAGTTGGTTAGGCCTAATAATTAATGGGTACAAGGTGAGGTGGGCGTGGGTACCAAAAAGTGTGATTGGGAGCCCGGACTAGTGGTGCAGGGGTGGGGGTATCTGAGATCCTCTCTCACCTGCAGAGTCCTGGACAGCCACGTGCTCCTGGGAAAAGGCCTGTAGCCTGTAAGCCCAGCACTCGAGAGGCTGAGGCAGGAGGATTGCTATGAGTGTGAGGCCAGCCTGGACTATCCAGTCTGAACTACATAGTGAGACCCTGTCTGAAAAAGAAGTGTGATTGGGTGGACTGAGGAGAGACCAGAAGGGAGGAGGGGAAGAGATATGGCCTTAGATGCAACTGGGCAACAGGGTGAAGGGTGACAGCTGGCTGGGTGCAGGACTTGGAGAATTTCTCTGGAGCCACAGGCACCCCTGCCCACTGGCTGCTCGCTAGGGTGGAGCCAGGGTATGGTTCTGAGGATTTAGGCCAGGCCTCTTCCACAGAAATGGGAAGGTCAAAGCCTGCGCCAATGCATTTAGAATGATTGCTTCAGTTGGGTTTATACCCAACGGTTATTTCTGAGGCGCATAAGAGGAGAGAAAGCCATTGCCCAGGAGCACGGTGAGAGAGGGTCTCAGATACGCCCACCCCTGCCCCCAGAACACACACCAGGCTCCTCTGGCAAAGCCGGCTCTCACCACCAGGGATGGCTTCACCTTTTCTTATGTGCTCTTCCCCTTCTTCCCTGAGAAATGGGTGCTTCTGGTCTCAGCTGTTAGGTGAGTGTGATAATCACTGCACGACGGAAACAACCTCCTGGTCTCAGGTTTGTCCCCTATGCCTGAGTGCCATGCCACCTGCCAGTTACCTCACTGGCTTCTGCACAGAGAAAGGTGAAGCCCAGGAACCAACACAGCACTCGGTGTCAAAAGACCCGACGCAGGGTCTCACTGCAGGCTGTGTGATCCTCAGCAACACGCACCAGCTTTCTTGTCCTTGGCCATAGAACGAGGATAGCGGTGGTTTCTGTTTCCAGAGTTTCAGGACCCTCAAAGGAGACATCTGCTGGAAGAGCTCTGACCTAAAGAAACCAGCTGGCACACACCTGTAATCCCAGCACTCGGGAGGCTGAGGCAGGAGGATCATTGTGAGTTCAAGACCAGCCTGGGCTACAAAGGGAGCTCAAGGCCAGCCTGAGCTGCGTTGTGAGGCCCTGTCTCAAAAAGACAAAAAAAAAGGAAAGAGGAAAAAAAAGAAGCCAGCTGCTTTACCCTCTTGGCGGGTTTGCCCCCATCTGTTGTGCTTCTTCCCAGCCTCCTGCTTCCTTTGGCCCTCACCACCCTCTAGCCTTCTGCTCCCCACTCATCACTATTTCTTCCCTTTCAGCCGGGGCACAGCGTGGCGTGGCTAAGACTGAGTCTGTGGGAAACAGGTGAAATGCAACAGCAGTGGCTGAGAACCTATTTCAGAAATCTTCCAGTTAAGGGCCATGTCCCAGTCGGTGTCTCTCTGGCTTTAGCCCCGGCAGCTCTGCCAGCAGTGTCTTCTGGGTCTGTCTCGTGGGCAGCTGGAGAAGGAAGGCTAAGCTTAGGAGGGCAGTGGGCCCGTAGGGCCACGGGGCAAACTGCGAAGAGGCGGCCTCCACCTTGCCCCCTCGGCCGGGTGTCTTGGCGCACTGAAGACCCTGCACAGCCACAAGCCAGGGCCCCCTCTGAAGCCACCGCTTGAGAGGACTTGGGTGAAACATAAGTGTGTGGGGGAAGGTCGAGGAGTGGCAGAGTCTGGGGCTCCAAGCAAGAAGGTGAGGGAGAGACAGAGGGAAAAGAGAGAAGGGAGAAGAGAGGGCTCAGACCCTCGTCAGCTCCCAGGGAGAGACCGGGAGTGAGCGGTGTCACCAAAGCCCATCAGATGGGTTTCTCAGAGGAGCTGCACAGGGAGTCTCATGCAAGCTGGCAGCAGAGGGATAGAGCCCGGAGCTGGGTGCTGCGCAGCGCAGGGAGCGGCTCATGTTGGGGGGCAGTGTGAGTTTGTCTTTGGAGAAGAATATCTTCCTTTTTTTTTTTTTTTTTTTTGTGTCTTTTTGAGATGGGGTCTCGCTATGCAGTTCAGGGCTCACTTTGTAGCCCAGGTTGGTGTTGAACTCACAACAATCCTCCTGCCTCAGCCTCCCGAGTGCTGGGATTACAGGCGTGCGCCACCACTCCTGGCTGAGAGAAGAATATCTTGATGGAAGGAAGAAAATGGGAGCACATCTGGTGGGCGGAGGTCTCCCCAGGTGGCATGGCGTGGAGTGGTGAGGCTGATCAGCAGTCACACAAGCACCCACAGTGCTGTGTGGTCCATGCCAGGCCAGGCAAGTCCGGGAAACAATGGAAGCTGCAGCCACAGCCACTCATTGAACCTGAGTCTTGAGGAAGTGACATTTAAACTGAAACCTGAAGAGCGATACTGCTAGTGGCTGGCAGAGCTGGGACTGGATCTAGGTAGACTCTCCACGCTTCTGTCTCTCCTCCAGTTGAAAGAGTTGGACAGATGCAGGTGACTGGAGCTACCTGGCCCACCCACGATGCTTAAAAGATGCCCAGAGGGCTTTGAGACCCTAGTGGAGGGCTCACGGCTCAATTTTATGCTGAAGACAGCCACGCGAGAAGCACTCTGTGTCCTGGGAATATGAGAGGAAAGGTAGTGGGGCTTCCTGAGATGAGAGGGCAGAAGAGTCCAGGCTTAAAACATTGCTGAACTTTGGGGTGGATGAATGAGGAAGAAAAAGCAAGCGGAAGACCACGGGGAAGAGAAGTGGTCCAGCCACAAGGGCGGACGTGGTGGCAGCAACGTAGAAAACAAAAGGAAACTAGGTAGAGTGGCATGCACTCGTAGTCTCGGCTACCTGGGAGGCTGAGACAGGGGGCTGGCTGGAGCCAGGGCTTCAGGACCAGTCTGGGCAACATAGTAAGTCCCTGACTCACACAGGAGGACAACAACCAAAAAAGGCCGTGGAATGTTAGAGGAGGGAGACTGTGTTATCAGAGGGATCTGGGGTCAGGGCAGTAAGTGATGTTAGAGACGGATGGCCGAAGGCATTGAAAGCCATGGAATTAAGCATCCTAAGGAGAGGAGAGGATGGAGAAAGAGGCATGGATTTTGGCGTCAGACAGATCTCATTTGAACCCTAGCTCTGCTTGTTTGTTTGCTGAGTGGCTTGGTCAAGCCAGGTGCTCACGTTGGTGAGTTCCTCATTTGCTGTCGCAGCAGGTGAATTTATACCTTATGGCCTGGGCAGAGCGGTGCTCCCCAAGGATGCTCCCTGCCTCCTTCTGCTGTTGTTTTTCTTTTTTTCTTTTTGAGTCACAGTCTAAGTAGTTCAGGCTGGCCCTGAACTCACTGTGTAGCCCAGGCTGCCCTTGAACTTGCAGCGATTCTCCTGCCTCAGCCTCCCGAGTGCTGACGTTAAGGGCATGTGCTGCTTGCTCGTTGCCTCCTCCTCTCAGAAGAATCATCAACCCAGAGGTTCAAGTCTTCACTTTGCATCAGCTCCATCAGCCATGAGCTGGGAACAAACAATAATTAAAAATTGACGTTAATGATCAGAAAGATTATTAGTGGAAGGGACAAATGAACAGACCGATAAGGCACAGTATGATCAATGCCAGAAGGAGACACAGGGCAGTAGCGGTCTTTTAGGGTTTATTGCACGTTGGTACAGTATCTCATGGAACAAATGCTTTAATTCATTTATTACACATATGGCTGGGTGTGGGGGCTCACCCCTGTAATTCCAGCACTCGGGAGGCTGAGGCAGGAGGATCGTTGTGAGTTCGAGACCAGCCTGGGCTACAAAGTGAGCTCAAACTCAGCCTGAACTGCATAGCGAGACCCTGTCTCAAAAAGACAAAATAAAATAAAATAAAATAAAATAAAATAAAAAGAACTTGCCAGGGAGACACAAGGGTCAAAGGGGAACCTTTCCAGATAGATCCGCTGATACTGTGACTTCTTGCAGCAGCCAGGCGCCTTTGAGTTTCCAGTCTGTACGTCCTGCTCGTTACTGGGAATTAACCCCAACTGTAGGTTCAAAAAAGCCATAAAGAACCTTCATAACGCTGAGTCTATGACCCTCCTACATCTGTGTGTGTGTGTATTTTCCCCCTTGCTTAGATTTAGCTGGGAACTGTGGCCTATGCCTGTAATCCCAGTTTCTCAGGAGGCTGAAGCAGGAGGATCTCAAGTTTGAGGCTTTCTCAGGCAATTTAGCAAAAGTGTAGGTAGCTTAGGGGTAGAATACTCCTGAGTTTGCTTCCCCAGCGCTGCAAAAAAAGCAGCACCTGCCTGGCAAGCGTGAGGTCCTGAGCTGATTCCTGGTACCACCCCCCAAAAAAAGATTTATTGAGGTACAGTTGCATACAGTAACAGTCACCCTTTTTAGATATATACAGTTTAGTAGATTTTGACAAATGAAGGCAGTGGCAGAATTGCCACTGTAATCAAGATACAGAACGTTTTCATCATGTCACAATGTCCCATCATAGTCCCTCTCACCCTCTGCCTCCAGCTCTGTCACCACTGTGCTGTTCTCTGTCCCTGTAGTTTTACCTTTCCCAAAGGTCATATACATATTGCATCGTACAGTATGTGACTTTTTGTCTGTGGCTTTCTTCACTTCATGTATTGCTTTTGGGATTTAGCCATGTGGTTGAATGTACCAGTTGTTCCCCCCTGTAGAGTATTCCATTATATGGAGTTACCACAATTTGTTTCTCCATTTACCAGATGCGTTGTTCCCCTTCTTATTCACTATGAATAAAGCTGCCAAACTGGCTTCCAAAGTAGCTGTGCCATTCTATACCCCCACCAGTGATGCAAAATGCTCTGTGTCCTCACCAGTGAGTTAGATCATCTGCCTTTTTGTTTTTTAATTATAGCTTTTTTGGCGGGGAGGGGGAAGGGATGTTCAAAATATATGGTGTGGAGGTTGGGGATTTAGCTCAGCGGCACAGCACCTGCCTGGCAAGTGCAAGGTTGTGAGTTTGATTCCCGGTACTGGAAAAAAAAAAAACAACAACAAAAACCCCCTCCAAAAACAAATATATGGTGTGTATTTAAATTAAAAAGTTATTACAGTCGGGGGTGGTGGTGCACGCCTGTAATCCCAGCACTTGGGAGGCTGAGGCAGGAAGATCGTTGCAAGTTCACGACCAGCCTGGGCTACAAAGTGAGCTCAAGGCCAGCCTGAGCTGCATAGCAAGACCCTGTCTCAAAAAAGGCAAATAAATAATATATAAAAATTAGTACAGCTGGGTGTGGTGACACACGCCTATAATCCCAGCACACCAAAGGGTGAAGCAGGAGGATTACTGCAAGTTCAACGCCAGTCTGGGCTACAGAGTGAGTTCAAGGCCAGTCTGTGCTACACAGTGAGACCCTGTCTCAAAAAATAAAATAAAACAAAGGATTTATTACAGTAAAAGACACATTGCCATTATCCCCCTCAAAATACTCCTTCATAATGAAAAATAACTAAAAAATGCTCTCCCTTGTTTACAATATAATTGTCTCATCATTTTTGCTGCTTTCTTTCCTTTTTTTTGCTCTTTTTGAGACAGGGTCTTGCTATGCAGTTCAACCTTGAGCTCACTCTGTAGCCCAGGCTGGTCTCAAACTCACAATGCTCCTCCTGCCTCAGCCTCTCAAATGCTGGAATTATAAGTGTGCACCACCACGCCCGGCACTTTTGCTACTTTCTGAAGCAGTTTTGGAAGTCCTCCTTTGTGTCTTTCTTTACCAGGTGTGGTGAAAAACACAGTGAATGCTCCTGCTGAGTGGTACCCAACAGAACGGCAGGCCTGTGCAAAACATCGTGGTCCATGTGCTTCTACCTTATTCACCAGATCTGGCACCACGCAACTCAAAGTCAAAATGACTGTGAAGGACAAAGTTTCCATTCAGGACATCACAGCAGTCGGGACGGCACAACTAAGAGGACTCTCGAGGGCTGGGGATTTAGCTCAGCGGCAAAGCGCCTGCCCGGCAAGCGCAAGGTCGTGAGTTCGGTTCCCGGTACCGGAGAAAAACCAAAAAAAAA
>NW_004955458.1:213145-217445 GCF_000276665.1 Chinchilla lanigera | reverse complement strand
AAAAAAAAAAAAAAAAAAAGAGGACTCTCGAGAGAGTTCTTCAGAGCTGCTTCAGAAAGTGGCATGGACCGTGGGCGAGGTATGTCCCAAGAGAGGGGAAGTATTTTTAAAAATTAATTACGTTTAGTGGAACATTTTAGGTATGTGTAATGATCACATTCATCGTAGGGAATTTGTAGCTCTACATGATATATCTTGATTCTTTTTTCCCTCCTACCCTCCCTTCAACTCTCTTCCCCTCTTTATTTACAAAAGCTTTGTTTCCATTTTTTCCTTCTTGTCTCTCTCTTTTTTTTTTTTTCTTTTCCTTCCCTTCCCTTCCTGAGAGGGCGAGTATTTTGAGGGAGATTAACGGCAATGTGTCTTACTGTAATAAATATTTTAAAAAGTTAAACATTAACTTTATTTGTTGATCATACTTCATTAAGTACCTCTTTATGGCTTTAATTTTGTGTTTGTTTTCTTAATAACTGATAAATTGGGCTGGGGATATAGCTCAGTGGCACAGCACCTACCTGGCAAGCATGAGTTCCTGAGTTCAATTCCTCGTACCAAAAAATAACAATGAAAAACCCTGAACTAATAAACTGAGGATTTCTTTTTCTTTTTCTTTCTTTCTTTTTTTTTTTTTGTGTGTGTGTGTTTTTGAGACAGAGTCTTGCTATGCAGTTCAGGCTGGTTTTGAGCTCACTTTGTAGCCCAGGCTGGTCTCGAACTCGCAATGATCCTCCTGCCTCAGCTTCCGGAGTGCTGGGATTACAGGTGTGCGCCACCACGCCTGGTTCCATGTTTTGCTTTTTTGAGAGAGGGTCGTTTTACTATGTAATTCAGGTTGGCCTGGAATTCACTATGTACCCCAGACTGGTCTTGAACTTGCAGTGGTCCTCCTGTCTCAGCCTCCCCAGTGCTGGGATTACAAGTGTATGTCATCCCGTCCAGGTGAGAAGTTCTTAATTTTGACAAAGTCCAATTGTTGTGTGTGTGTGTGTTTTTGAGACAGGGTCTATGCAGTTCACACTGGCCTTGAATTCACTTATGTAGGTCAGGCTGGCCTCAAACTCACAGAGATCCTCCTGCCTCAGCCTCCTGAGTGCTGGGATTACAGGTGTGCGCCACCATGCCTGGTGTAAAGCTCAGTTTATTAAGATTTTATTTGCTGGGTGTGGTGGCACATGGCTGTAATCCCAGCATTCGAGAGGCTGAGGCAGGAAGATCTCTGTGTTTGAGGCCAGCCTGGGCTACAAAGTGAGTTCAAGGCTAGTCTGAACTGCATAGAGAGATCTTGCCTCAAAAAGACAAAGGAACGAAAGAAAGCAGGAAAGAAAGCAAGACAGAAAGCAAGAAGGCAGGTGTGGTGGCACATGTCTATAATCCCAGCACTCGGGAGGCTGAGGCTGGAGGATCATTGTGAGTTTAAGACCAGCCTGGGCTACAAAATAAGTTCAAGACCTGCCTGAACTGCATAGTGAGACCCTGTCTCAAAAATAGACCGATGAGGCTGGGGATATAGCTCAGTGGCACAGCACCTGCCTGGCAAGCACAAGGTTGTGAGTTCGATTCCTGGTACCGGAAAAAAACCAAAAAAAAAAGAGATCATGGGGGGGGGGGAAAGGAAAGAAAAAGGAAAAAAGGAAATAAATTTTATTTTATAAATCATACTTTGGTGCTATATTTAAGGAATTTTTGCCTATCTAGGCACGGTAGCTCAGTGGCATAGTGCCTGCTCAGCAAGCATGAGGCTCTGAGTTCGATTCCCAGCGCTCCCCCCACCCCCCACCCCCGCCCCCGCATTGCCTCTCCTTTCCCTCTTTAGCACAGGCAGATGCTCAGGGACCTTATCACCATCTAATTAGCAATGAGCGGAGCAGGGCAGAAACTGAGGAGTCAACTTTCACCCCTCCCTTCCTCCATCACCATAGCAACCGGTACCAAATCCAGTCTATTTTATTGCCTAAGTGACTCCAGTCTTTCCATACCTCTCCATCTCCACAGGCGTCACCCTGGCCCAGGTAATCATGGTATTATCTCTTGCTTGGCCTATGATACTAGTTTACTGATTTATCTCTTTGGATCTACTCTGGTCTAATCTCTCCAGGCGGCACACAGCCTGGGTTAAAAACAGGAAAGTCACCCCTACTAAATTGCTGGGGTTTCATTAGATCCTGGTATTGTTAGGGTGAAGACCCACAGTCTTGTGGTGAACTGGCGCCTTCCCTCCCTTTCCTTGTTGTTTTCTGTCCCCCCCACCTTGGTCCCAGGGTGCTCTGTCCTTGGATGCTCTACACGGAGCTACATCTCTATCCCTAGCCCTTCTTATTTTTTATTTTGAGACAGGGTCCTTCTAGGTTGTCCAGGTGGAGTTTGAACTTGATCCTTTTGCCTGCTCCTGTGCTAATTTCTAGTTACAGGCATGTGCGAATGTGCCTGGCTGCGCTGGTCTTTCTGTTTCTGAAACCTGTTATACCCCTGTTTACCCAGGGCCTTTGCACATGTGATTCCCTGCCCTGGATCATTCTCTTCTCCCTACTGCAGCCTTTTTTATGTGCTCATCTTTCACATCTCTATTTAAGTACTGCTTCTCTGGGGCCCTTTCCCTAATTCCTCCAAATATAGGCTAAGTAAGATAGTCTCCTAGGCTCATGTTTCTCTCTCTCTCTCTTTTTTTTTTTTTTTGAGACAAGGTCTTACTATCTAGTACAGGCTGACCTTGAACTCACTATGTAGCTCAGACTGGCCTCAAACTGGCAGCGATCCTGATCTTCCCGCCTCAGCCTCCCAAGTGCTGGGATTATAGGTGTGTGCCACCATGCCCGGCTCATGTTTCTTTTGGGTACCAAGCATTGAACTCATGACCTCAAGTTTACCAGGCAGGCACTTTGCCACTGGACTATATCCCTGGCCCTCTTTTATTAAAATAGAGCATAACAGTTTGTATTTTCATTGATGGTGTTATTTGGTTACTATCTTTCTTCCCACTACTTTGTGAGCCATGCCCATTTTGCTTAGCAGTGTGTTCTCAGGGCTGTGCTTAAGCGCTCAGTAAATATTTGTAGAATATATGAGGAGCCAAGAGGTAGCGGAAGAAAGAAGGGGCAGGGGAGGAAGTGGGAAAGGCCTTGAGGACACGATCAGGAAGGGCCTGGTGACCATGAAGAATCGGTACTTCTCTGCTTCTCAGGGGACTTCATGTGCTGGGGAAAGAGTTATGAATGCAGGTGCCCCAGACCTGCAGAATCATTCCCCCAGGTGGGGCCTGAGCCTGTATTTGCCACAAGTTCTGCAGGGATTCACCAAAGGCTGAGCGAGGCTTAAAGTAAAGAAGTGTCGTGATCGGGTTGGGTGTGGGGGCGCACGCCTGTAATCCCAGCCCTCTGGGAGGCTGAGGCAGGAGGATTGAGAGTTGGAGTGCAACCTGAGCAACTTTGTGAGAACCCTTTCTCAAAATAAAAAATAAACAAGAGCTGGGGGATGTTGGGCTCAGTCCCTAGGACCAGAAAGAAACAGTCAGTAGCAGGATTGCTCTTTGGCAAGACTGTTCGAGCTGATGTCTTGGAAAGAATGAGAGTTGAGCTCCCTGGGGTCATCGAGGCAGTGACAGAGAGCGGTCAGACTGAGAGACAAGCAATGCGGAGAGAGAGGAAGGAAAGCTTGAGGGAGGTAAGAGGGTGGAACTGGCAGGCGCTGGTGTGTCACTGGGTGTCGGGGAAAGAAGCACAACAGCACCCCTTGTGCCCTGCGTGCGTCAGGTCTGCCCCATTCCGACTTCGGGGGACCCCAGGCTGCTCAATGGGGACTCCGTGCAACGTCGTCCACCAGAGGCCTGGACAGCGGTGTAGATAATAACTTCTATTTGGAGCCCATGAGTATGAGGCTTGGGTGAGACATCCAGGTGATAACTGAAGTGGAGGTCTGCAGTGCCTGTGAGAGTCCAGGTGTGCAGGTCTGGGAGCCATGAAACCCTGCGAGTGGGTGGGATGGCCCAGAAGAAAAGGGAAGCGGCAGATCCTAATCTGGGCTGGGGTGGGCGTGTAGAATCTATGTGTCTTTGAGTGTACAGAGACACAGCAGTGTGACTCACACTGAGGCCCAGATGAAAGGCTATCGAGGGCCGGGGATATAGCTCAGTGGCACAAGTGCCTGCCTGGCAAGCACAAGGTCCTGAGTTCAATTCCTGGTACAAAAAAAAAAAAAAAAGAAAGGCTATTGATGTAAATGTGGGTACATAAAGAAGATTCAAGGAAGAAGTCTAAAAAGGATCCATCAGAGAGATGACAAGAAATGCAAGAGAAAAAAAAAAAAA
>NW_004955458.1:210781-212795 GCF_000276665.1 Chinchilla lanigera | reverse complement strand
AAAAAAAAAGCAAGAGGTGTCTGGAGGTCAAGAAAATACTCTTCAAGAAAGAAGGTGCAGCCAGGGATATAGCTCAGTGGCACAAGCATCTGCCTGGCAAGCGCAAGGTCCTGAGTTCGATTTCCGGTACCAAAAAAAAAAAGGTGCCGATGACGGTGTCCACCATTCCCAGGGAGGAGGGAAGGGAAGGCTGGCACAGAGTCTGCCAGATCTGGCTGTTAGTTGGGGATCGGTAGGTAGTTTAGTCGTGGCCAAGGACAGCAGCTGGACAGCTGTGTGGGGTGGCGGGGAGGGCAGAACTGAGAATGTGTGTGGGGTCTTTTGGGGGGAGCTTGGGAGTGCAGACAAGGTGCTCCTGCACAAAGAGGTGGTGAGTGAGCGACACAGGCCAAGCGTGACCCCACCCCACCCCCCGCCTACTTTCCTTCCTTTTTTCCAAGCCTGAGACTGGCGACTTGAGGAGGAGACCCCTGGATGGCCAGGCCCGGAGGGGGCGGGGTTCCGAGCACAGGTGGGCGGCGTGGCGCTGGGCACAGGGAGTGCCGCCTCCGCCTCACAGGCGGCAGGGGCGGGAGTGGATATACACAGGGGTGGAGGGCATTGTTCAGGATGGCCCGGGCGGCAGCTGGGCCCCTTCGGGCACCAAGACTTTATGGTTCCGGCGGCTGATGGAGGGGAAGGAGTGAGAGTGTCATCTGTGTCTCCACCCTGTCCCTCTGGTCTCTCTCAGCAGTGAAGGAACCACATTTCTACTCTGAAGCTTGGGCTACTTTTTCCTTAGCCTGGGATCCCCCCTTCAGGGAGCCTTCCCTGACTGGTACCCCACTTTACCTTCTTCCCAGCAGCAGGCTGGGTTCTTCGTTCCTTCTTTCCAGGAGCTCTCCCTGTGTTAGTGTCTGTCTCTGGTCTCCCCGGAGAAGCCCATGGACAGGGTGGGGAGAGGATGCGAACGTGTGTTGTCTGTAAAATGGGCCAGTTTCTCTCTCAGGATGGGCCCTCCCCAACCCTCAGGTCTTGCTCTGCCCACCAGGGGGTGCTGGGTCAGAGCAGGCCTGCCTGCCATGGTCTTTAGGTGGCAGGCTGGCAGCGCAGCCCTCCAGATAGGGCACTCAAGCTCCACCCCTGTCCAGGACCTTTGCCCCCAGCCTAATAGCACTGGCCTTGTTGCCATGACTGCCTCTTAGTTTGGATAAACAGAGCTCTTTCCCTCTTGTCCAGCTTATTGACACCCAAGTGTCTCTCCAGGGATGGGCTGGAATTTCAAATGTCCTGGGGCCCCCAGGGGAGGCCCAAGGATGATGAGTCACTGGATTTTGGCTCCTTTCCACCCCTCACTGTCCTCTGCCTTGCCCTGCTGCTCCATCCTGCCGCCCTGTGTCCTGCTGGAGCTGGGGAGAGAGCAGAGGAGGGCTGGGACTCACCAGGGCCGGCGGAGTGAGGGGCGAAGAGGCCCCTTCTAGCCGATTTCCAAAACTTAGCTGTAAGCCACGAGACAGTCACAGATGGCTTCTTCCCTTATCATCTGTATCCTTAGGGTCCAGGGTGAGAGAGAGAAGATGGGGACGGAGAGGAGTGCGCGGGCGAGGAGATAGGGATCAGAATGGACAGTGCACCTGGAAGGAGAGGTCATAGGACCCTTCATTCATTCACTCAGAGAATTGGGGAAGTTCCCGGCTGTGGGTGGAGAGAATCAGAACTGCTGTAAGGTTGACCTTGCCATGGAGGAAGGTGCCTTAGAGCTGGTGTGAGGGCTTTGACTCTGCTTTGAGCCCTGACCATTGCTTGGTGCAAAGTTGCTTCTTTTTTCAGATTCTTCCTCTGTAAATAAGATAATAATATTAACTCTCAAGGTCGTTGTGAAGACTAAGTGAGACACATATGCAAGAATGCCCCAAGCGGTGAGGGATATAGCTCACGGGTGCAGCAAGCTCAAGGTCCTGAGTTCGATTTCCGGTACCCCCACAAAAGAATGCTCCATTAATAGTCTACATTTGATTTTTTTTTTTTTTTTTTT
>NW_004955458.1:188242-210566 GCF_000276665.1 Chinchilla lanigera | reverse complement strand
GAGGATCACTGTGAGTTTGAGTCCAGCCTGGGATACATAGTGAATTCAAGTCCAGCCTGAAGTATATGGTGGGACCCTGTCTCAACCAAAACCAAACCAAACCAAACCAAACCAAACCAAACCAAACCAAACCAAACCAAACCAAACCAAACCAAAACAACATGAAAAACAGTCTACATTCAATGCATGCGTTGGGGCCGGGGATATAGCTCAGTGGCACAAATGCCTGCCTGGCAAGAGCAAGGTCCTGAGTTCAATTCCCGGTACCAAAAAACAAAACAAAACAAAAAACAATGCATGCATTGGGTTCACAGCCTGAAGGGGAGCTCAGACCTGCCCACAGGTAGGTATAACTCAGCCCAGGGATGTGACAAAGTTCCATTCTTGGGGTGTCCCTGGGAGCGGCCACTTCCGGCATAGGTGACTGGGGCGGGCTTTGTGGGGGAGGTGCACCGAGCGATTTTCATTCAGTAAATGTTTGCAGAATGAATGGGGTGAGCTGGAGCCAGGGCTTGCAGGAAGGGTAAGGTGTCAGCAGGTGCGGTGGCAGGGAGGGGCCGTGGGAGGAGGGGCACAGCCCTGGCAGGTTTGGGGAGGGCAGCCAGCACCAGGAGGGGAGACTCGGCCTTTGTGACAGATGAGAAATAGATCCTTATTCACAAGGCTGCGGGAAGCTGAGAGTTGGGCACCAGTGGGATCAAAGCAGCGTTTGTTGCGGACATTTTGGGGAGGCAGCGGGGACAGGGACTTTCCCACAGGGAGCGGGAGAGAGTGTACGTGTCCGGGAGGCACAGGGCAGGAGGTGATGTCATCCCCACCCCCTGCAGAGGGGCTGCCTCACCTCAGCACGTCTCCAGGGCAGATCTCACCTGCCTGCTAGGAGCAGGGCAGTTGGCAGGGGTGTGGGGAATTTCTCAGAGGGAACAGTGCCTCCTTTCTCTCCTTCCTCCCCACCAGGCCTGGCTTGGAGCAGTGGGGTGGGAGGGTGGGAGAAAGACAGCACTGGAATGAGCACCGGAATCCCCTTGTTTTCTAGCACCTGCTCCTGTCCTCTAAGATAGAAAGCAAGTTAGCTGCAGCTTTTAAAGCTGGGCAGGTATTTAATGGTGAGAGAGAGAGAGCACGCATTTGCACGCGCATTAGGCTTTCTGAAGAACTGTGCATAAACCCGAGAGCTCAGGCACAGAGGGATAACGGAGGTGACAGTGTTGCCCAGCTGCTGCACCCAACGTTGCAGGGAAGGACTATTTCTGACTTGGAGCTGGCTGGTAGGAACCCGAGGCCCTAAGCCCTTGTGAGGATCGATCATCTTCATCTACCTCCATGCCTCCGCCTCTGCCAAAGACATCCCATTGAACCCATTTCATTTCTGAGCAGGCCACACACATCCAGAGTGACTCAGGCGAGCTGCAGAGCCCACAGTGCCCAGTGCCCCACCCCCCGCCCTGACTCAGCCAGAATTCCAGAGAGCCGGAGATAGCCCAGCTCTCTGAAGTGAGGGGGCGGCCGATAAGCTTTATGGCCCTGAACAGCTCATTCTCTGAAGGTTATACACACATACCGTCCAGCAGCATTGCTCGCAGGCTTGCCTGGCTCACTCAGGCTTTCCTAGGAATGCAGGCGGTTTGAGGTCTGCTTTTCACCTCCTCCACTGGCAACCCCTCCTTGGAGGTTATGCTTCCATCGTCTGTCTTTGCCCCTGCCCCGTGGAGGCCTGCTGTCCCAGGCTCATCTGCTCTGGGCTTCTGGATAAGCCTGTCCTGGCCTCCCTCCCTTCTTGGTACACATTTCTGCTTCCCGTACTTCTGGGGTAGAAAGTTTTTCTTTTTTTGTTGTTGTCTTTTTGAGACAGGGTCTCGCTATGCAATTCAGGCTGGTCTTGAGCTCACTTTGCAGCCCAGGCTGGTCTCGAATTCGCAATGGGCCTCCTGCCTCAGCCTCTGGAGTGCTGGGATTACAGGTGTGCGCCACCACGCCCAGCTTAGTAAAGTCTTCTTTTAGTCTAGCCTTTTGCTTCTCTTTGGCGCTAAGTGCAAGAGATGCTGCTGTGGCCGCTGGCTGTTACTGCAGCAGGTGGGAACCACCCCTGCCCCCGGCCCCAGGAACACTTTTACCTGAGGAGGAGGCAGAAGAAGGCAAAAGAACAAAGGCAGAAGAAAGACAGTTCATGGAAGATAGTGCAAGAGAAAATCCTTTTTGGAATTTGCTTTCCTTATGAGAGAATGTAAACTGAAAACCCAAATTAAGTAGTTTCAGGTTGAATGTTTTCCCCACTACACTGTGATCAGTCTGGGAGATGCAAAGTTCTAGAACCAAATAAATTTAAAGGTAGATTTAAAATATCATTTTGGCAATTTTTTCAGGTGCGTTTTAAAAAAGTTTTTTAATTTTTATAGGTGCATGTTTGCAGTGCATAATGATTACATTCATTGTGGGGAATCAGTACTTGTACATAACACATCAATAATTTCTTTTTTTTTTTTTTTTTTGGTACCAGGAATCAAACTCAGGACCTTGAGCTTGGCAGGCAGGCGCTTGTACCACTGAGCTATATACCCGGCCCTCACATCAATAATTTCAAACATAATTAATACTAACGAATAATTTTAGAAACAAATGGTCCTACCCCTCCATGATACATACAGATTGTAGCACAGAGAAGGGATTTGTCTATTGTCACCCAGCAGATAAGAGACTGAAAAGCAGGTTCTTTTAATCCCAAATGTATATTCTTCTGTTACCCTACATTGTTCCAGGAATCAAGACAATGCTCGATACATAAATTTGTCTTAATTTTGTTTAATTTGCATCATAATTTTAGAACATTTTGATTTTAATCATAAATCCTAGAGCACCTTGGAGGTACTGGGAGGAATCTGCAGAGTGAAAGAACCCGAGGGGGTTTCAGCTCCTCGGGGAGGGAGGGGGTGTGCCTGGAGCCCAGTCACCTGTCCTGGGGCTCCTGGGCCTCCCCCGCTGAGCCAGCCCCCTTGTGTGAGTAACCCCCTTCCTCAGAGGTGCTGGCTGAGCAGTCAAAGCCCGCAGGCTGGGCCGGAGAGTCTGCATTCCTATCCCCTGACTCAGTGGCTCGGCCGGTCTCTGGCTAGACCCGGGGCAGTGGGACACTTGGAGTGTTGCAGCCAGAAGAGCTGGGTTGAATACAGACCCTGGAATTTATGCTTCTGTGACCTTAGGAAATGTACGGAGAGTTTCCAAGCTTCTGTCTCCTCATATAAAATGAGGCTATTTGTACTTTCCTTGTAGTTGTAATTGTGAGGGTTTGCTGGTGTCGTAAAAAGCCGATAGTGCAGGGAGTGCCTGGCATATGGTGCTATCTCCAAAGGGCAGGGCGGGAGGTCGGGGGAGGTGAGGGGAGGTGTAAGGCAGGGCGGGGAGACAGGGCCGTGCGGGAAGGCAGGGTCCCGCTCGGGTGCTCATTTGCCGCAGCTCCAGCACAAGCTGCTTTCTAACCACCGGGCTCAGTCTCCCCAGCTCTAAAGTGCACGTAGGGGCTGAAGGCCTGGCTCAGTGATAGAGCACTTGCCCAGTGTGTGTGAGGCCCTGGGTTTGTTCTCTGGCACTGCAAAAATAAATAAATTTCCTAAAATGCAGATAATGCTCATTTCATAGTTTCTGGGAGGATTAAAAGCCGTCATTACCACCTTAAGGGAACTTCAGGTTGCTCCGGTCCGGTGAGACCCTGGCTCGGCAGGGAAGTTCAAATCAGAGGGCCCAGCCTAGAGAGCTGGCAGGGGAAGGCTGGGAGGGAAGTGTGTGGGGAGGCTTGAGCCGCTGGAGAGACAGGAGGAGGAGGTAGGGGAAGGGGAGGGCCTTCCGACTGTGATCTAGGCGGTGGAGAAAGGTGGTGGCGGGCTGGCAGCCAAGTGCCAGAGGGTCAGGGCATAGGGGAGCAGGAAGTGCAGGTCACTGTGGCCGGATGTGGGAGCCTCCGGGGTCACAGACCTGTGGGTCCAGGAAGCCCAGGGTCCTGACTCACTTCTCAGCAAGGAGCACTGGTCTGCGGGGAGGGCCCGCTCCCTACAGGGCTTTCCTTCCCCTGCCTCTCAGGTTCTGGAAGCGAATTCTGCTGCTCCAAGCTCTCTGAGTGTTCCCTGGACGGTCACCTGGGAAACACGGGAAGCAGGGAGGGAGACGGGGGGCGTGGTGTGGCCTTGGGGAACGGATGGCCTCAGTCCGAAGTTCTGCAGGGAATGCTGCCACCACCGCGGTGCGGATGGCCTCAGTCCGAAGTTCTGCAGGGAATGCTGCCACCACCGCGGTGCGTTGTGTTGCCATGGGAGCACCTAACACTGCCCTGGGGCTAAACTGGCCCGGGCTGGCCCAGGCCCAGCCCAATCCTACCTTCTGGGTCAACAGCTTTTCCCTAAGACCTATGAATTGCTCATTGTGCCTGGATTTGGGGTTATCTTAGCCCTTGGAGATCGTAGAATCCGCAGAATCCGCGGAATCCGGCAAGTAGGTTGGTTAATGAGTGGCATGTATCAGGCCTTTCTTTAGCTGAGCTGTGCTCTCTGCCTTTGTCTTTTGTTTTGTGGTGCTGGGGATCAGACCCAGGGCCTTGTGCATGCTGGGCAAGCCCTTTACCACTGGGCACACGTAGCCCTGTCTCGTTTTCTGTCATATATATATTGTTTTATTTTGTCTTTTTGAGACAGGGTCTCACTGTGCAGTTCAGGCTGGGCTTGAGCTCACTTTGTAGCCCAGGCTGGTCTCAAACTCACAACGATCCTCCCGCCTCAGCCTCCCAAGTGTTGGGATTATGGGCGTGCGCCACCACTCCCAGCTCTGTTGTATCAACATACATGGACACCACAATGGGGCAGGCGGAGTCAGCCATTGTGAATTCATTCATACGTCCATGGAGTGCTGCAAGATGCTTTCCTAATGCTATACAAAGCAGTCAACAAGAAAGGCAAACTGGGCGTGGTAGCGCATGCCTGTAATCCCAGCACTCCAGAGGCTGAAGCAGGAGGATCGCCTGAGTTCCAGGGCAACCTGGGCTACTTAGTGAGTTTAAGGCCAGCCTGGACTACATAGGGAGACTTTGTTTCAAAACAACAACAACAACAACAATGATAAAACCACCAAAATGTCCCCAAGAAAGTCAGTCCTTGCCCTCAGGGAGCTTACTGTTATGTGGCCAGAGGTCTCCTAAATCTGCCGGAATTCCTAATTTAGGAGTTGGTACCCAGCATGGTGGCTCGCGTTTGTAATCCTAGCACTTGGGAGGCTGAGGCAGGAGGATCACCGTGAGTTCGAGACCAGCCTGGACTACAAAGTGAGCTCAAGGCCAGTCTGAGCTGCATAGTGAGACCCTGTCTCAAAAAGACAAAAGAAAAAAAAAGGAGTTGGTAACTTAGGTGCTCAACAGACATTAACTGAATGAATAAATGAATCTGTATATCTGTATTATTTTGAAGTTTTTTGGATTGCTAAATAAAATAAGAAAAGTAGCTGGGCATGGTGGTACACACCTGTAATCCCAGCACTCAAGAGGCTGGTGCAGGAGAATCACCATGAGTTCGAGACCAGCCAGGACTACAAAGTGAGCTTAAGGTCAGCCTGAACTGCATAGTGAGACCATGTCTCAAAAAAAAAAAGACTTGTTTTCGAATCATTTCTTTTGGCTCATTGACAATATTGCTTCTCTTGTGTGTGTGTGAGGTGGGGGGCACTGGGGATTGAACCAAGGGCTTCTGCTCTGAACTGTACCCCGAGTCCTTCTTTATTTTAAGACAGGATCTTACTAAGTCAGCCAGGCTGGCTTGAGTTTGATCCTCCTGCCTCAGCCTCCTAGATTGCTGGGATTCTATGCGTGTGCTTCTAGGCTGGCTGGCTTGCTTATTTATTTATTTATTTATTTATTTAGACCGGGTCTTACTATGTAGTCCAGGCTAGTCTTTTTCTTTTTTTTTTTAAAATTTTTTTCTGGTACCGGGAATCGAACTCACGACCTCGTGCTTGCCAGGCAAGCGCTGTGCCACTAAGCTAAATCCCCAGACTGTCCAGGCTGGTCTTGAACGCACTGTGATTCTGCCTCAACCTCCCAAGTGCTAAGATGACAAGCATGTACCACCACATTTGGATTGCTTCTATTAATGAACATAACTAGACACTAAGAATATAAATCAACATGCTTTTGAAAAGGGCACACATGGGCTTTGAGATCACCTTTAAGTCCTGACCCTCAATGAAGCTCAGATTATCATGATCCCTGTCACTCCCATCTTTGCTACTCCCACCAGCAGCAAGGACTGGGAAAAGAGCTTGGGTTGTGAAGGGGGCAGGAAACCAGTATTGTTAGGCAGGGCACTACCTTTGCATGATTAGCTAGCTCCCTTGGAAATGGATTTGCAAGTATCTGTTTTGTTCTGTGGAAGGTTTTTTGCATGCTATCTATTATTAGCCTATCAATTCCTCCTTCTAGTCTCAGCTTTATGTCTTTCTAGTTACTCTCAACCCCCTGAGCCAGCACTCGCTCAGACCTGACCACCTACCTGTCAGGGAACGCAAAGTTTTAAATTCATCTGGGGATGGTGGCGCATTTATAATCACAGCACTTGTGAGGCTGAGACAGGAGGATTAACCCAAGCTTGAGGCCAGTGTGGGATATGTAGTGAGATCTTGTCTCGAAAAACCAAAACCCATGAGTCAGGGTGGGATCAACAAAACAAAACACCAAAAACTGAACCAAACCAAACCAGCAAGCCAAAGCAAAACAAGATAAATCTCAAACAAAACAAAACTAAAACCAAAAGTTGGGCATGATGGGGCATGCCTACAATCTCAGCATTCTGGGAGGCTGAGGCAGGAGGATTGCAAATTTGAGCCCAGCTTCCGAATGGCAGCAGGCACTGTTCCCTCATGGAATGTTCCTATCAGTCCTAGGGAGACATTATCCACATTTTTTTTTTTTTTTTTTTGTCTTTTTGAGACAGGGTCCCGCTATGTATTTCAGGCTGGCCTTAAACTCACTTTGTAGCCCAGACTGGTCTTGAACTTGCAATGATCCTCCTGCCTCAGTCTCCCCGGTGCTGGGATTACAGGTGTGTGCCACCATGCCCGGCCCACATTTTCAACTGATGGGAAAGCATCTCAGAGAGCTTAAGTAGCTTGCTTGACTTCACACAGTTAGGAAGTGGCTCCAGATTCCTCAGCTCATACCCACTGTCCTTGGGTATGAGATCTGCATGGCCACGGAGCAGAACATGCAAGAACAGGCTCGGGCAGCTTCCCATTGAGGGCCGGAAAGGTCAACTCTCAGTCCTTCCCACTACAGCTCCGTGAGCTTGGGCTCTTCCTCATCTCTACCTGGCAGGGTCGTAGGTGTTTAAATGAGTGGAGTGCACAGTGCACATAGTAGGTCCTCAGGACAAGGCTCACAGCCTGTCTGCACTCAGGTTGCTTTGATACTCTGCTCGACCCCTTCCTTGTGAGCTTTCCAGCCCACGCACACCCCACTGTCAGGAGTTCCAACCTTTGGGATATCCTCAACCTTTGGGGACCAGAAGTCTCTCTGGAGGGGAGAGCTTCCCATTGGTTCTAGTTGTGTACCCTGGGCCATGCAGATGAACAGCCCTTCTTCCTGGCTGTCCTCAGCTTCACACAGGGCAGGAACCTCTTCTCAGGGCCTCGAGTTCCCAGCTCCTGCAGCTGAGTCTTGTGGAACATGGTTCCCATTCTCCCCTGTGTCCTAGACACCAATGTGTCAGCTCCATTGGTCCAGGCCAGACCAGACCTGGGAGGCTGGGATGTAGCTCGGTGGTTAGAGCACATGCTTGTCATGCAGGAGGCCCTGGGTTCCATGCCCAGCACGATGCACTGTGTAGCATGGTCGACTCAGCAGGGGAGAAATGGGCTTATGCCGCCCAGGACCCACTGTGGCTTTGCTGGAGTGAGAGGGTGAACAAAGCCAAGGAGGCCACGCATACAGTGTGTTGTAGCTGTGGGCTTTGCAAGGGGAAACAATACAATACAGGACACTTAGTTATAAGGTTATTTTATAATAGTCACCCATAGAGTCATATACAAAAAGAACACAGGAAATCTGTTCACACGCTAACAACCAAATAATCCAGCTCAGGGCCTGGATCCCATAGCAATGTCCTGCGTGAGTCCAGCTGAAGACCTAGACCCCATAACAGTGCCCCCCATGAAGCCATCTGGAGGCCAAGAGCCCACGATAGTGTTTCACGCAGGCCTGTTTCACGGATCTGCGCTGGGAAGGCCCAAAGGTCAGTGGTGGAAGCTAGAAAGTCTGTGCCAGCGGGATGAAGAATCTAAGCTGGAGCTAGGAAGCGATGCTCAAAGTAAGAACCAGAGCTTCCCCGAAAAGTACCACGGCCATCCTCAGTGACAGTGAGGTCCTGAGCTCCTCCGATGATGAGGAAAGCCGAGTTTCCATCGGGGAAGCCAATGCGACAAGCTTCTCCAAGAGACTGAGCAGTGCAACATCTTTCCCTTCAGAGTCAGGAAGCGATCCTCAGAGTGAGGACCAGAGCTCCCCTAACGAGAACTGAAGCCATTCTCAGCGACAGTAAGGTCCCCAGCTCCTTCGACGAACAGAAGAGCCAAACTCCTCAGGAAAGCCAGCACGACGAACTCCTCCAGGAAAACCATCAGCTCCCTACAGCTTCCCAAAGCTTCCAACATTCTCTCCCGACAGCTTCTCCAGTTCTGCCTCTTATGCTGCCGGCAACACTCCTCAGGTGGGCCTCCCACACCCAGCGCCTTGCTGGTTCAGTTCAGCTGGGGGTTACAAGTTGACCACCAGTTGTCAATCCACCACACGGTGTGTTCAGAGGATGTCTCCACCGTTATTCTGCACCATCTGTCCTGGGTCCTGCCGCACAAAGGAACAGACATGGTCCCTGGAGGAACTGGCCCTGTCCTCAAGGGGCTGTGGTTGTTGGAAACCATTGGGACGAGCACCATGGTGGAGGGAGCCCAGCGTGTCACGGCGAGTTTCTCCACCAGCGCGGTTGGACCAGAGATGCCTCCAAGTCACTCTGGACTCACAACCATGCAGTTATCTGTCACACCTACTGGTCGTAGCTTGGTCCCCTCCCTAGCTTTCCAGCCCACTGCTCTACCCCATGATAGGCTTCCTCGCCTGCGTGCTGCTATTGTCCCCTTTCTAGTCTCCTGCCTCTAGTTTCTGCTCGTGCCACCTAACTGATGTACCCCAGCCAGCTGTTCCTATAGCACTTCCTTAGCCTTCCCACTCCCCACTCCCACCGGCCCCTTTGATCTTCAGAAAGAGCTCCCCCTCAATCCCACCCCTTCCCACCATCCAGCCCTTCCACTCTTCCCCAGGAATCCAGTGGCTCATCACACTCCCAGGTCTGCCTGCCTGCATGTCTGCCTATCTATCTATCTATCTATCTATCTATCTATCTATCTATCTATCTCTATCTATCTATCTATCTATCTATCTATCTATCTATCTATCTAATCTACTTATCTGTCATCTATCTCATCTATCTATCTATCTATCTATCTATCTATCTATCGTCTCTTCATCTAAACTTAAAACTCCTCCCCCAAACATGGTCTATTCTGCATTTTCTTTATTGTTTATTTTTGGTTCTGGGGATAGAACCCAAAGCCTTGTTTTTTTTTTTAGAACCCAAAGCCTTGTACATGCTAAGCTTTCTCAGTACTGCTGACCTATATCCCCAGCCCCTACAACTGTTTTTTTTTCCTCTTTTACCTTCCCCTTCCCTTCCTTCCTCTCTCCTTTTCTTCTTTTCCTCCCTTCCTTCTTTTTCTTTCTTTCTTTTTTGAGACAGGGTGTCGCTATGTAGTTCAGGCTGACCTTGAGCTCACTTTGTAGCCCAGACCGGCCTCAATCTTGCAACGATCCTTCTGCCTCAGCCTCCTGAGTGCTAGGATTACAGGCATGCGCCACCACACTCAGCCTTCCTTTTTTTTTTTTTTTTGAGATGGGGTCTCATTGTGTTGTCTTAGCTGTCTTTGAACTCATAGTCGTCCCTCCTCAGTCTCCCAAAAACATTTCCAGATTTTCCCAGCCACACCTTGCTTTTCTGAGCTGGGCTTGCTCAAGGGCTCTCCCGTTCCTCCAAAGTCCTGTCCTGTGGGTCTTACTCCTCCCCGCTTTTAATCTGAAACCAGTGTTGTGTGGTAAGGTGCAGGAGGTGGACTTCAGCCAGGCAGTATTTTTATTTATACAACGGCTCCATGTGCACGGTGCTATCTTTATGCTCCTGCAGCTCTCTGGGCTCTCAGGCCTTTATTTGTGTACATTTGGGTATGTGCAGGCAGTGAACATCTGTTGTTTTTTCCCGTTCATCCTGTCTTCCTCCTCTTCTCGTCCCTCTTCTAGTGCTTTGGGTGGGGCTGGCTGCCCCTCCTTGGGGCCACAGCACAGGTCTCGTGCATTTAAAATGTTTTTTTTTTGTTTTTTTTTTTTTTTTTTTTTTTTTTTTTTTATTTGTTTTTTCTCCGGTACCAGGAACCGAACTCACGACCTTGCGCTTGCCAGGCAGGCGCTTTTGCCGCTGAGCTAAATCCCCAGCCCTCGTGCATCTAAAATGAATGTCTGCTTTTATTCCCTTCGGCATAGTGTTGACTCAGAGGTAAGCGTGTGA
The DNA here is from genome assembly GCF_000276665.1 of Chinchilla lanigera. NCBI lineage: Eukaryota > Metazoa > Chordata > Mammalia > Rodentia > Chinchillidae > Chinchilla > Chinchilla lanigera. The sequence goes on along the minus strand of NW_004955458.1, from coordinate 199,935 downwards.
CCTGTCAGCTCAAGGGGAGTTGACCTTGGAACTTTAGCTGGAAGGACCTGGAAATGGGCATCTCCTTGGTGATTGTCCTTGACTGACAGGAAAGCCAAGGTGGAGGGAAACACAGCCAAGAGGAGTTGAGAAAGACAAGGTCCTAATGATGTCACCAGGCCGGGGGTCTCTAGCCAAACGCACCCCGAGCTTCTGGGTCATGAGAGTAACTACAGTCAGAACTTTGCACTTGACTGCTTTGAAAATCATCAGATTTGGTACTTGGTGCATTTTGAAGGGAAAATTCTGTCCTGGTGCTTGTCCTTTGTTAGAACTCAACGTGCAAGCTGCAACTTGCTGGTGTTGATTGCATTGCAGCTCGATACCATTTCCAGCACAAATAATTTGTTCGGTACTTGTTGCCCTCCCAGAACCAATGAATGATGAGCCCCTAGGTACCACTATAAATGACCTGAAGCCTGGATGAGTGGGAGCCAGTCGTTGGCAAGCCAGAGACTAGAGCCACTGCGTGTGTCTGAGTGTCTGGACCTGTGTGTTATGCGTGGCTGTGTCTGGGGCCATTGCGATGGGCTTGGGAGAAAGTGTGTACAAGCTGCAATGGACAGGGGAGGGAAGGCCGGAACCCTGTAGTGCTCTTGTGCATTGGGGATGTAGGTGCCTCGGGATACGTGTGTGAGAGAAGTGAGATCTTGTGTGTTCCTATGGGAGTGTGAAGGGCCGAGCGGGGATGTGGAGTGAAGGTAGTAGGACATGCACAAGGTGGGGGGTCAGGAGGGAGGCTGCTGTTTGTTCAGAAAGAGAAACTGTCTCCTACCTGTCCTTGCATCCGTATGATATGCATATACAAAAAGACCTGATTTGAATATACTCGCTTATCACCAGCAGACCCCGCCCTTGGGAAAAATCGTCATTGCTTTCAGAGTGCTGAACCCAAATTCAATTGATCTCTGAATGCTAATCAGAGTCATAAAACTTGTTGGTATTGATGAAACGGGAACTAGGAGAGGCTGTTCAGGCCCACCCTGGATATCAAAGGAGGAAGCTGGCAGGTGGGACTGCTTGGTGCGCAGCCAGAGCCGGGCAGCTGGGGACTCACTCTTCCCCGAGCTCCCGCAGGTGTGACAGCTGGGCAGGGCTGGCCTTGGGGCAGCTCACTTTTGAGGTTCCCTGACCCACTTCTCTGCCTCTGGTTGTGGTTGCTTTTATGATGGGTAATTAATCTAGGCTGAGCCTCCTCTCATACCTAGGTATTCATGGCCTCCAGCTCTGATGGGTGCCCTTGGTTGCTGATCTGCTATGCACAGCAGGCTGGGCTTCGCTGTTTGCTCCTGGTTCCAGCTTCTTCCTCCCTTGGCTCCTCACTTTAAGAGCTAGATTGGTCTCCACTCCCATCCAGAGAGTCTGTTCAGGTGGTTGTGAAGGGTGGGCTTTGCCCATGTGTCATGCTGGCCGTGAGCCATGAGTGTCCACAGCCTCTGGCCTGATCACCTCTGGCCTCATTTTTCTTTCTTTTTTTTTTTTTTTTTTTTTGAGACAGGGTCTCCCTATGCAGTTCAAGCTGGTTTTGAGCTCACTCTGTGGCCCAGGCTGGCCTTGAACTTACAATGATCTTCCTGCCTCAGCCTCCTGAGTTCTGGGATTACAGGTGTGCGCCACCACACCTGGCTCACCTCTGGCCTCAGATGCTTCCCTTCCCCTCAGCCTGTTATGCACAAATGACCATTTCATATAGGCCAGGACTGTGGGCAAAGTTGGCAGTAACCTCAGATGTGACAAGGTGACACCTGAGGGACACCTCTCACCTCTCGGAAGGCTACCCCCGCCCACATCTCTTCATTGTGCTCTGCGCATTTCTCCTCTGTTCCAGATGTGGAGAGCGCACAGGTCTCACGGGTTAGGAAAACAAGAAAGGAGCCTTCACTGTCACCAGGGCAGGCAGGGCAGCGGGCCCTACTTGGGATGCTTTGGTGAGCTGTGTCCAAAGGTTCTCTGATGTTTGTTTTTGTCTTTTGAGACAAGGTCCTGCTGTGTAGCCCCAGCTTGGCTCAAACGCTCAGCAATTTTGCCTCAGAATTCCCAAGTACTGGAATTATAGGCGTGTGTTGCCACGCTGGGCTGGGCCCCATTCGGAGGTTCTTGACCATCCCATGAGTTATGGGCTTTTATAGGGACAATTGGAGGGTGTTTTTCAGACCTCAAAAGATTCTTCTTTACAAGCACAGCTCTAGATTTCTCCGAGGCGTTGCCATTGGGCTGGGGCAGGCTGGACAGTGGGATCTTGGAAGCTTCCCCTGTAGACCAGGCTCAGCTTGAGCACTGCTCAGCTGCCGATGCTCCCTTGGCCACCACTCACCCCAGGGCTCCTCCTGCCTCCTTGCGGGACCCTTGGGCTCAATGCCGTGAACCCGCTTCTCTTCCCGTCAAATGTGCCTGTCCTCAGGCTGCTCTCAGACCCTGCCCCTGGTGGGCACCAGTTTGCTGATCTCAAACATCTCATGGTCTCTTGGCTGTTACCTTACCAGCCTGCTTTCCATTGTTCTGTGGGGAGTACGGGGTGGCGTTTAGGAGCGTAGAGAAGGAACCACACGACTGCGTGACACTGATATGTTTCTTAAGCTCTCTGTGCATTGTCTGGTGAGAAACGGTGATTATCTATGTACTTTATAGAGTTTTTGCCCTTATTTTTCAGAGATAGGGTCTTGCCATATAGTCCAGGTTGGCCTTGAACCGTGATTCTCCTGCATCAGCCTCCTGAGTATGGGATGACAGGTGTGTAGCACCACTTCCGGCTTTGATAGAATTTTTGTGAAGAGTTAGTCAATTGATATTTATACATCACTTTTATACCATGTGTCATTATTATAATATTGGAATATATAACAAGGTCAGTCTGTCTCCTCTTGACCTAACGGCCAATTCCTCCTCAGTATTCATCGGCTTAGTCACTGTGCACTGAATTAATGACCAAGGGCTACCGCAGCCACCTCCAGCGGGGACTTCGGAATATGCCCTCCCTTGGCCAGAGGAGGCTCCCACCTGCCCCTCAGTGGTTGAGAAGAACCAGAAAACTCATCTCCCCAAACTTTTTGGCGACTGCCTGATAAATGATAGAAGGGAGGCAACAGAGGTGGGAAAGAACGAAGGCCTCTGGCCCTTGTGCCCCTCCTATGTTGGTCTGCAGTTTCGTCAGCAGGAAACTCAGAACAATAAACCTCTGGACAGCAGCCCCACTGCTAAGCTGTCCCCACTGCCATGAGAGGGTTGTCCCAAAGTCTCTGTTCCTGGCCGGTAGTGGCGAGTAGCAGGTTGTGGGGACTGAATCACTCTGTCTGTTCCCCAGGGGTGGGGCCGGATGTAGGCATCCTCCCTACTTGGCAGGAACTCTGAGGGGCCTGGCCTTGGGCTCTGGTCTGCTCCCTCAGGGGACAAGAGAATTCACTCCTAGAGGGTTCCTAGAGGTCATGGTGGCGGAGCTGAGCTAAGGGAGTGGGTGTGTGTGTGCCTGCTCTCCCGCAGGCCGTACTGCAGACAGAGGGCCAGAGTTCAGGGCAGGGCCCAGGAAGGAACCGGGCAGGATGCCTCCCACCTGGGCTTCACTGCCTGCTGTCGAGTGGCGGCCTCTCTGGGCTTGGCCTGGGTGGAGAGGAGCAGGTTGAAGGGGTAGGAAACCATCTCTGAGCTGTGGAGCTGTGTCTCCTTTCTCCACAATAAGGTTTACCTTGCTGTCTGCCCCTCCTACTTATTCTAAGAAATTCTAATCAAATCTTTTACCAACTCAGAATTTCAGTGGTGCTGGTCATGGTAGTTCAGCCCTGTAATCCCAGCACTCAAGAGGCTGAGGCAGGAGAATCACTGCGAGTTCGAGGGCAGCCTGGGCTACAAAGTGAGTTCAAGACCAGCCTGAACTGTATAGTGAGACCCTGTCTCAAAAGGACCAAAAAAAAAAGAATTTCAGTGGCAATAACTCAGAGCTGTGTCACCTCCTGTGTGCAGACCTCAGGAGCAAAGGCTCTCAGAGTCGGGATGACCTGGAAGTTCTCATTCAAACTCCTCCCTGGAGCTGGAATGCCTCTCCTTAAGCCGAGGGGCCAGCTGGTGAGCAAGCCTCTGTCTCAGTACTGCGGGGACTGAGCTGGCAGCTTCTCCAGGAAGTCAGTCCATACCCGGCTGGCTGGCTTTGATCATCAGAGCCACTACTTAGGGAAAAAAGAGCCACCATTTGCTGAGCATTGACTAGGGGTAATTTTTTGCCTCAAGGCATACAACCCAGCACCAGCAATCCAATCAGCTTCATTATTCATGAGGCAGGTTCTGAGCGCGTGCCCACCAGCTGTGCGTGCCGTGCCGCGAGCCTAATTGCTCTGCTGCTCTTGAGGGTGCAGCGAATTCTAGGCCAACAACATCTTTTAAAATGGCCCCGTCTTTTAAAGGGATTTTTGGCATTTTGGGGGCACCACCCTAACCCCCAGGCAGGGGTCCTGTTTGCCTGCAGCTTGGAAACAGCCTCTTTCCCCCTCTCCCTGACCCCTGTGCTGGCCTACAGTCGCTGCTTTTCTGTGAGGCTCATTTATGCTTTTGCCATATATTATTTTCTAACAGCTTTATGGAGCTGTAATTCACACCCCCCGCAATTCGGCCATGTAAGGTGTACATTTCCGTGGTTTTTAGGATGTTTATAAACTCGGGCAAGTTCACTACCGCCAAACGTAGAAACCCTGTACCTTTTAGTATCCAGGCTTCTTGGCCCAGCCTGGGTGATCACTACTGTACATTCTGCCCTGTGCATTTGCCGGCTGTGGGCATTTCCTAGAAATAGACTCACATGATATGTGGCATCCTGTGATTGGCACCCTTTACTCAGCATACTGTTCTCATCACTGCTTCAGCCCCCCACCCCATACACCTTTCTGTGGTACTGGGAATTGAAACCAGGGTCTTCACACTAAGCTATGGCCCCAGCCCTTTTATTTTGAGATGGGATCTTGCTAGGTTGCCCAGGCAGAACTCAAAACTTGGAATCCTCTTGCCTCAGCCTCCCAAGTGTTGGTATGATTACATGTGTGTCACCATGCCGGGCTTCATTCCTCTTTTTTTTTTTTTTTTTTTCTTTTTGAGACAGGGTCTCGTTATGCAGTTCAGGCTGGGCTTGAGCTCACTTTGTAGCCCAGGCTGGCCTCAAACTTGCGGCACTCCTCATGCCTCAACCTCCCAAGTGCTGGGATTATAGACGTGTGCCACCACCTCCAGTTTTTAAAAAATTAAAATATTTTATTAGTATGTTTTGCAATACATAGCATTACGTTCACTGTGGAGAATGGGTACTTATTCGTAACATACCTGATAGGTAACGGCACCATGAGGAAACAGCCAGAGACCGAGGCTGAGGGAAAGATCGGATTTGATTTACCTACATACAGGCAGGCTGACATCAGAGGGATATCAGCGAATATCTGGAGGGGATCTGAGTATATAGGGTTTCAGGATTGGGGTCAGAATTTCAAAGACTCTGGATGAATTGTTTGAGTTCAAAGCTGTAAGGACAATCAGTGCAGGTTGACACACAGAGTTGGTGTCAGGTCCGGTGTTACATTTTTTTGTTGCCCTTACTTCCTGTTTACCAGGAGCGACCTATTGTTTCCCATTGTTTGCAAGAGGAGACCTGGGGTCTCAGGTCAGCCCTGCCAATACCTTAAGCTTTTTACTTCCCCTTCTTCTCACCCTTGTTCATTCCTTATCCTTGTGAACAGCATTCCAGGATGTGGCTCTCACAGGGAGCCCATCTAGTTCTCAGCTGGGGCCCTTTGGCTTGTTCCCACCCTGCCTGTTCCGAACGTGCTGCTGTGATGTGGGATCATGGAGTCAGCCCGAACTCGTACCAGAGTTTTAGGGCAAAAGCTCGGGCTCTGGGTGTCCCAACAGACAAGGCTTGGAGGCCGGGCGTCGTGGCGCATGCCTGTAATCCCAGCACTTGGGAGGTTGAGGCAGGAGGATCCTTGCGAGGTCGAGACCAGCCTGAACTGCAAAAAAAAAAAAAAAAAAAAAAAAAAAAGAAGAAAGACAAGAGGAGCTCCTTCCTCTAACGCTGATCAAAGAGACAGCAGAGGTAAAGGCAAAATAAAGCAGCTTTAATCAGCATGGCTGTGTTGGTGCTGACAGAAGCTTTGCAGTTTTATAGAAAAGGCGCACAAAGGCAAGGGTTGGGGGTTTGCCTAGCTGGGGGATTTGCAGAGCTGGCAGCACAGGTAATCCTGGTTGATTGGCATCTCAGGACTGGTTCTGCAAGGTTCTGGGAGAGCTACTGAGGGCGCCTGTCTGGTTCCTGACTTGAGATGACAGCTTCTGGTTGGTGACCTCATCAAGGGGTGTTCTGGGAAGCTCTCCTGGCATCCAAGGTGCTTGCAGGACTGGGACAATGGCCGGAGACTTCTAGGCATTCTTCCAAGGATCTGGTACCGGACGTTGTAAAACATGGGCAATTCGATGCCCCTGCAAATCCTGAAAATTACTTTAGTTACTCTTATCTTGGTGTCCTCAGTCTTGAAGGGGGATGAGATAGGCTAGGTAAATTTAGGGCTAATAAACCTTGTATGACAGGCACTCCTTAGTGATAAACATGCCTGCGTGCAAAGCGGAGTGGGGATCTCACCCACAGTTTTAAAGTAATAAAGGAGAATGAAGGCAGAGGTACCAAGCTCTATCCTGCTTTTAGTTACACACTGGGCAACGGCAGGCCCAGCCTCTAGTTCTCTATTAGGCGATTGCTGTGAAGAATTCATTGATTTTGAGTGAAGATAATACCCTGCCTACTGACCTCGACCCCCAGCCTTGACTCAGCTGCCCAGGGTCTTGGGGCCTCCTTGGAGTCATCTGGAGCCATCAGGCACAGGGGGCTGGTGCTTACATGTCTCCTCCTTCCCCATAGAGCTCTCCAGGAAAAGCGGTTTGGGGCAGAGCAGTCTGGGACGGGCATAGTCACCTCACCACAAACACAGTCCCTTTTGTTGAGCAGGCAGCAGCTTGCAGAGCGCAATGGCCAGAGACAGCCTTACAAGGAGTTGTAGCTGCGGCCGCCTTAGACCGGTTCTTTGTCACTGCTTGGCCCTAGGCCGGGGCCAGCCCCTTTTGCCTCTGCCCCCAAGTCCTAGCAGGGGCCATCACAGGTGGCAGATCTGGTTTCTTCTGCACAAAGTTGGGCGTGGGGTGTCTAGGGAGGGGCTCTCTGGGGTCTCTGGGCTACGGGGCACTGACAAGTAAGATGCAACTGTCTCTGGTCCAGGATTGTTTCGGGCTGCCCAAAGAAAGAGGGATTCCGCTGGGTGAGCTCAGGGGAAGCACTGCAGCCTGCACATCACAAAGGTTATTATTATTTTTTTTTTTGGTCTTTTTGAGACAGGGTCTCGCTGTGCAATTCAGGTTGGCCTTGAGCTCACTTTGTAGCCCAGGCTAGTCTCGAACTTGCAATGATCCTCCTGTCTCAGTCTTCCGAGTGCTGGGATTACAGGTGTGCGCCACAATGCCTAGCTAGCTCACAAAGGTCCTTCCTGCAGTCCCCTTTGTCCTTACCTTCAATAACAGACACTCCCAGAGCCGGAGAACCAGGTTCTGAGGTGTCAGGCAGGGTCGCTATTTTGTGGTCCTCACACTGCCTACATCAGGTTGTAGGATATAATCCCCCTCTCTGAGCCCCTGGACCCCATCCAACAGCAGTGTGGGGGAGAAAGGAGAAAGGGAGAGCTGGTGGCCACCCCTCTCCAGGGCTGCCATACCTGTCTGACCAGCCCCACCCTCCCTGCTTCGCCTTCTCCGTCCCCATTTGGCCTCGGGCCCACGCTCCCGCCCTCTGGTCTTGGGGAAGAAGGCTCTGGCTCTGGCTGGGCGTGGGTGTTTGCTGGAGTAGGGGTGGCATGCGTTCAAATCAGTCTTCCAAAAATGAAGCATTGTTTAAAGGGTCTGGAAGGGGGCCTGGTGTGAATAGGTAGTGAGTGGACTTCTCTCTGCCCGGCTGGTCTGGAGGCCAGGCCCGGGGCGGAGGAGTAAGTGGGGAGGGGAGGGAGGGGTGTGGCCCTTGTGTCCTCCGGGGTCTCTGGAGTTGTACGGCTGTGTGTGTGCTGTGAAGGGAGCTTATCCGTTGCCTTTCTGGACTCCTGTTGGCCTCTAGGAGGGGGTTTGGGGCTTCTCTATGCCCCTGGTAGGGATCCTTTGTCTTTCTGGGGCCCTGCTGTCACTCCCGGAGAAGAATGGGAGGGACCTCATACTGTGTCTGTCTTCCTAGTAGGTGCGCGCCGCTTTCCCTGGGCTCGGGGCTGTGTCACCTGCACCTTTCCCCTGGGGAGCTGGTAACTGTCATTTGCTGTGCTCCCCAGTTAAGATCCATCCACACCCCACATCATGCCCTGCAGTACCTTCCAGAGAACCCGCTCTAACCGTCAGATAATTGCAGGTGGAATCTCTGCCTTGGGGACCCAAACCTCCTGCCTTCCACCCACGCGCTGCCCCGCCCAGCCCCGCCCAGCCCGGCAGTGCCCTGCTCGACTCCCCACTCTCCAGCCTCCTGCAGGTGCTTGCCCTGCCCCAACCTGCTCTCCTGACTCACTGGGATAATGGGGCCCGGAGACAGGTGCAGGGGCGCTTCCCCCACCTTCTTTGGCCAGTGGGGGGCCTGGGAAGTGAAAGCAGGTCCAGATCGTTTCAAATGACTCACAGCTGTGCCATCGCAAGCTGCTCCACCTCAATCACCTTGTCTTACTTCTTGAGAATCATCCATTTGTTGCAATGGGAATGACTCCCCCCAAGGAACTGGGAGAACAGTGAAGACCGCCAATGCCTCACCCCCACTTTTCCTTCTCTGTCCCCTTCAGAAAGGCCTGTGGTGTCAACCTGGCCTGGAGAACCCTGGGATCTTGGTGTTTTTGATTTTTTTTGTACTGGGAATCGAACTCAGGACCTTGTGCTTGCTAGGCAGGTGCTGCTCCTCTGAGCTATATCCCCAGCCCGAACCCTGGGATCTTGGGAAGAAAAGAGAGCACCGAGTTGTATCTAGGAAAAGTGCTGGGTTGGATCTCTGTTTATCTCCCCCCTACAGACCCAAAGGAAGATAGTAAGTGTGCGTATGTGTGTACGTTCATGCATGCATGCATTCATTCATTCATTCCACGAATATCTATTTACCCAGTCCCCTCGAGCACTGTACCAGGTGCTGGGGCACAGCAGTAACCTGGGCAGAGGTGACAAACAGCTGAAATCAGATCCAAGGCTTAGGAATCAGGAGGCCTGCCCTCCAGCCTGGATGGACTCTCACTCATACAAGAGAGTGTCTTTGGGGGTTGCTGGCTGCTGAGAAAACGCCCAAAAGGACCCTAGGCACCTCTCCCTGCCAGGTTTCCCGGTCCTTAGGTTATTTCTCAGGATAGGGAGTTCCAGTTCCGCTGGCTGGGCGACCCCAGGCACGTCTCCGCAAGGCCAGGCGCATTCCTTCCAGCTTCCTGGGCTTCTAGGGTGGTGCCGCAGTGGGCTCCTCGGTGGGAGCAGCTCTCTGCTGCCCTCGCCTGAGCCCTGCCTGCAGGTGGCAGGTGTCGGGTTAGGCCCAGCCCCCTCGGGGCCCAGCCACTCAGGTAGGAAGGAGGCTTCCTCCCTCCCCTGCCTCCGGGCTGTGTTTTATATAAGGGGCCTTTCCTGGGTGCAGTCCCATCTTCCAGAAGCAGCTGCCCGGCTCCTTCTTGAATCTTCGTCTTCAGCTCGCCTGCCTCCACCTCAGCCTCCACCATGTCCATAAGGGTGACCCAGAAGTCCTACAAGGTGTCCACCTCCGGCCCCCGGGCCTTCAGCAGCCTCTCCTACACCAGCGGGCCCGCTTCCCGCATCAGCTCCTCCAGCTTCTCTCGAATGGGCAGCAGCGGCAGCTTTCGGGGCGGCCTGGGGCTGGGCGGCTATGGCGGGGCTGGTGGTGTGGGGGGCATCACAGCCGTCCAGGTGAACCAGAGCCTGCTGAACCCCCTGAACCTGGAGGTGGACCCCAACATCCAGGCCGTGCGCATTCAGGAGAAGGAGCAGATCAAGAACCTCAACAACAAGTTCGCCTCCTTCATCGACAAGGTGAGGGTCTGCCCCGTCTCCTGCCTGCCCTGCCGGCGCCCCACCGGCTCCCGCTGGATCCCACCTTGCTGGCGACACACCCTACAGCCCAGGGCTGGTTCCTGTCGTGCACTTTGGTTCGGGCTAGGGAAAGGATAGAAGCGGCTCTTGGATGGCTTGGGACCCTAAACCTTGGGGCCTCCTCCCTCTCCACCACCCTCACCCGGAGCTTGACTCTGCCCCGCCCGTAAAGCTTTCAGCCTAGAGTCCTGGCGGCCGCCCAGACGGTGGGTGGGAGGGAGGCGAGGCCCTGCAGGTTCACCCCTCTGCCCCAGCACTGTCCCAGAGCTCCCCTAAGGTTCCTCTGTGCTCCAACTTTTTAGTAAAAAGTGGAGGTTTGATAGGATTGTAGGAGAAGGAAGTAGGAATTGATTCAAACAACAAATATTGATCGAGGCCTTTGGCGCCCCAAGGCCTGAGCGTGGGGGCGCCTGGCTGAGTCACGATGTGGCCCCTGGCCGGCCGGCCGGCCGCGGTGTGGGCGGGGTCGTCGTTTCCCGGACGCACCCCACTTGGGCGTGCTCGGGGCGCCCAGGCCTGGCTGCAGGAAGGCCCATGCACAATTCAAAGTCTGCGGGCGTTGCACGCCCCGCCCGGGTTCGCGTCCTGTTAAACCCAGAGTTTATGGCTTCAGATAATGCCTCGCTACGCCAACGCCCCCTTGTCCGCTTGGCCCTTGTCCCCTTTCACTCTTCCTATCCCGGCTCCGCCCCGGAGGCCCCGCTCCACTTTTAACTGGGCGGGCGGGAGCCAGGCCGGGTTTTGCAGCCCTGTGGCCCTTAGGGGCCCCGGAGATTGGCTCTTGTCTGCTGACTGGCTCCTGGGAGGCATTGTGGGAACGGGAGGAGGGAAATCCTGGGGCGGAGGACTCCCTTAGGACTGGAGTGCCCAGGAGCTGCTGCTTCTGGAGGGCTTGCGGATTTGCTTTTCCAGAGCCCGTGACTGGACTCCTCCACTGCCTTTTGCTAGCTCTGGGGTTCTTGTCGAGCAGTTAAGCACATACTTTGCGGTGCAAATTCTGGTTCACAAGACCCGGTGGTTTCCTTTGAGGGACGGTCTTAAGGAGTCAGACTTCCTCATCCGTAAAATGGGTGTGATAGTCTCTAAATCAAAGACGTTTTCCTATTCAACGCATAGTGATGGGAAAGAGTTTAGTAGTACCGTCCTCCATTACGGATTCCAGCAGCACTGAGTGTTATAGTCACTTGGCAGAATGACCTAAGAGATTTAGAGGATTGTCGGGAAATAACTAGATTATATCCTTAAGATGTCCTTCTTTCAAGTCCCCACAATTTAAAAAGAGTTAAATTTTGAATTAATTTGAAGAAATGTATTTTCCTTTTTTTTTTCTTTTTTTGTCCTTTTGAGACAGGGTCTTGCTACGCAGTTCAGGCTGGCCTTGAGCTCACTTTGTAGCCCAGGCTGGTCTCGAACTCGCAACAATTCTCCTGCCTCAGCCTCCCGAGTGCTGGGATTACAGGTGTGCGCCGCCACGCCCGGCTCGTGCATTTTCCTTCTGGAACAAATCTTTTTTTTTTTCCTCTGCGCTATTGGGATGAACC
>NW_004955458.1:185057-186682 GCF_000276665.1 Chinchilla lanigera | reverse complement strand
CCGGCGGCAGCTGGACACACTGGGTCAGGAGAAGCTGAAGCTGGAGGCGGAGCTCGGCAACATGCAGGGGCTGGTGGAGGACTTCAAGAATAAGTGAGTGTCCCCCACTCCCCAGAAGTTATCTCTGGGGACCGGAAGCCTAAGTCCCTGTGGCCCTCTGCTTGTGGGCAGTTAGTCTCTTAGGGTTTGGGTGACCATCTGATCAGGCTTGCTTGGGGTAGTCTATTTTTATGCCCATTGTCCCAGAATAATTGTTCATGGCGTCCACCTTTTCAATCTCAGGATTGTTCAAATGTGGACAAGTTATATGTAATATAACTGGTACATCCCAGATGGGAGAGATGGGCAGCCAAGGTCTCACGTTCACACTTACAGCTCTGCCCCATTTGTTTCTGACCCCTGGCCTCTGGCAAGCTTTAGAGCTCTGAGGTTAGGCCCTGCTGCTTGACCTTCCAATAGGCCAAATCCGATGGCTCTTCATGGATTATGCTACAGATTTCTTGCTCTCGGCCTCCTCACTGGCTGAGGATGGAGCAGGAGGGAAAAGGTAGTGCAGAGAGAAGGACTGGCCCTCTCATAGCCTACATCTCTATGAACTGAATTTTCTAGGTATTCATGCCCTCCTCAGAAGACCCATGGTAAGCTGGGTATGGTGGCATACACCTGTAATCCCAGTACTCGTGAGGCTGAGGCAGGAGAGTCACTAAGGATTCCAGGCCAGCCTAGGCTACATAGCAAGTTCAAGAACAGCCTGAACAACATAGCGAGACCTTGTCTCAAAAAAACTAAAGCTTCCCCCGCTCCCCCGTAGCTCAGTTGTAGAGTTGGTGTTTAGCATTTGCAAGGCTCAATCCAACCCCAGCACTGCCGCCATCAACAGAGAAAGACCCAGGGCCAACTTCACCTTTGCCTTCACCCTCTGACTGCAAATCTTTCTTCACCAGGTATGAAGATGAGATCAATAAACGTACAGAGATGGAGAATGAATTTGTCCTCATCAAGAAGGTGAGGGCATCCTCCTGCCCCTGTCCAGAAACTGGAGGCTGGGCCTTGGAGATTTGGACTAGGACCTTTCTAGATTTTGCCCCTTGAGGTTTCTAAGTAATGGGATAAGTTCATTTATGTCAACATTTGATGTCTTCTAGATATGTAGTGTAGAAAGGTAGACAGAGAGGTAGTCGGGTGCGGTTGGAAAGATCTCTGCATATCATTGTCTGCTTCATGGGGATGTAGCTCAGGGGTAGCGGGCTTGCCTAGGATGCTGAGGCCCTAGATTCCATCTCCAGCACTAAAGGAAAAAAAAAGCAGAAAGAAAGAAGGTGAAGCAGGAGGGGGATGCTGCAAGAGGCAGAGTCTGGGGCGGGCTGAGGATGTCGGTGGGGGATGGGCAGAGGCTAAGCTGTAGCCTCAGCTTTCAAGTGCGGTGTTGGAGGGCTCACTCTAGTCCAGGCTACTGGGCGGATGCGGGGGGACCTCTCTGGGTTGGGGTTGAGTGTGGGTCCCAGCTCACGCCCCCCGCCTCTCCTCCCCAGGATGTGGATGAAGCTTACATGAACAAGGTGGAGCTCGAGTCTCGCCTGGAAGGGCTGACTGACGAGATCAACTTCCTCAGGCAGCTCTATGAA
>NW_004955458.1:176687-179352 GCF_000276665.1 Chinchilla lanigera | reverse complement strand
CAGGAGTGGTGAGCTCACCGTATGGGGGCCTCACAAGCCCTGGCTTTGGGACCCTCCAAAGCCCTGGCTTCACCCGCACCAAGTCTGCCGTGGTCGTGAAGAAGATCGAGACCCGTGATGGGAAGCTGGTGTCTGAGACCTCTGATGTCCTACCCAAGTGAATGGGCCACAGCAGCCTCTCCCAGCCCATACCCCGCCTGTAGCTGCCCCAGAGCCTGTGGGGGAGACAGCTGCACATGGGAGCATTGGGAACAAGAGACCCACCTGAGGCTCAGCCCTAGTCCTCAGCCCACCCTTGCGGGGAATCTACTGCCTGGGGTACCCCTTCTTGCCCATGCCCTTCACCAAAAACCAATTGAATTGTTTTTTCCAAAATAAAGCCTGGTTTTGCCACCTGAACTGATGAATGTGCGTTTCCTGTCCTCAGGGGTAGGAGGGGAGTAGGCAGGAGACCTCTTTCCAGATTTAGAAGCTGGGAAAGGCTCAGGAAGCAGGGGCCGGGGCAGGAAGTCTGGCCTCATCCAGGCTGTTGCCAAAGGGATTCCTTTGTGCAAAGCAGCTGGTGCCCTGGTTGTGGCGGTCTATACTTGTGTAACGGTCTGTCTCCTGTGCAGGGCACCCCAGGGTTTACAGCGGCTCTCGATACCCATGTCATTTGATGCACGAGGTGGGCGGAGTAGGTCTTGGACGGCCTTATCAGGGAGAGTTTAGTTCGCTTCCCCGCAGACCTCAGCATCAGGACTGCTTGCAGATAAGGAGAGCCTGGCTCGGACAAGCCAAGTCACTGGCTCACCTAGAAAGTGGCTGATCTGGGACGGAAGCCAAGACTCGGTTCTCCAGGCTGTATTCCTTGTTGGCCGGGCAGAGGCCTCTTGTGGCCAGAGATGTCTATTTACCACCTTTGCCCTCAGCAGCTGAGCAGCCCTGGTTTTCCCATGCTCTCGGAGGTCCAGAGGCCTTTTCTCAGTGGTTGAGTGTCTGTATGCCTGAGATTTCTAGAAGCCCAATAGCACTGTGCAGGCTTGGAGCCGATGCGTGCGGTGCGTGCTTCCCTGGCCCCCTCACAGTGTATCCACCCTGATTACGTCTCCCCACCCTTTCCCAGCCTTCTCCAAGCTGTGTGTGACACACGGGGCGTGTGCACACCCTGTGTTTGCATGTGGAGGTGGACTGTGTGCAGATGGGTGTGTGTGGGTTCTTGAAATGCAAAGGGGGTTGCATAGCTCTTGAAACAATCTCCACGATTTGGAGCGGGAGCGGTTTGGACGTTGGGGTGGAGCATGCTCCTCAGTACTCCTGCACCTCCCTACGGAGCGCACAATGACTGGGGAAGGGCTGGCCTGGGGAGCTCACGCCCGGCCCTGCTCTGGGTTCTGGGTTCCTGCTGCAGGGCTGCCCTGCCCCCTCCCTCACTAGCCCCCGCCTTGAAGCTGGGCTGGCACACAGGCTGGGCGTGCTCCCTCCCCACCCAGTCCAGGGCTCTGCACATTGTCACAATAAAGGACTTCACCCAGCAGTGATAAAAGCACCAGTACCCAGAGCAGTGGCTCTTAACTATTTTGGCAATGGCCCACGGTAAATTCACTGTTAGCACAACCTACAAACACACATATGAAACGAGCTCCATAAAACACTGCAACCGCTTGCCCTCTGTGGGTGGGAGCCCTCCCTTAGTGGATGCTGGGGTCAGGAGGGTGGTGTTGGAGCCAGGGCAGTCCCCACCCCTGGCTCCCTGGGACCCCACTTGGTATGTTTTATCTGACTCCACCCCTTGGCTGCCAGAGTCCTCTGGGCATTTCCTCACGCTGGTGTTCCAGGAGGGAAAGGCTGGGTGGCCCCTGGGGAGAATTTCTTTTCCTTTTCCCGTTCATGTTCTACCAGATTCTTGGGCACCTTCCAGGGACCAAGGGCACCCAGCATTCAGTGGTCATCATCCCCATTATCTGTAGGGATTGAAATGAAGATGAGAGCTGCAGATCCAGCTACTGGGTAGAATGAAAGCTACTCCTTTCCTTCCTCCCTGCTTCCCACTCCTCTTCTTCCTTTCTCTCTCCTTCCCTCCTTCTCTCTCTCTCTTTCTCTCTCTCTCTCTCTCTCTCTCTCTCTCTCTTCCCTCTCTCTCTTTTTTGTGGTACTGGGGATTGAACCCAGGGTCGTCTCACTGAATTACATTCTCGCCACATGCTGATTTTTACTTTGAGGCTGGGTCTCGCTACATTGCTAAACTGCCCAAGCTAGGCTTGAACTTGTAATCTTCCTGCCTCAGCTTTGCAGAGTGCTGGGATTACAGGCATGTGGCACTATGCCTGGTCCATTTCTTAAATATAATTGGTCTTGAATATTTGTGGCTTCTACATCTGTGGATTCAAGCAGAAATATTTCAGAAAATATTACAGAAAAGAATTGCTGCATATTGAACACATACATTTTTTTTCTTAAAAAATAGAGCCCAATGCTATTAACATAGCTTTTATATTGTATTAGATATTATAAGTAAATCAATCTGCCAGGTGTGGTGGTACATGCCTGGAATCCCAGCACTTGGGAGGCTGAGGCAGGAGGATCATTGTGAGTTGGAGACCAGCCTGGGCTACAAAGTGAGCTCAAGGCAAGCCTGTTTTTTTTTTTTTTTTTGGTTTTTCTCTGGTACCAGGAACCGAACTCA
>NW_004955458.1:164441-175539 GCF_000276665.1 Chinchilla lanigera | reverse complement strand
TTTTTTTTGAGACAGGATCTCACTACGTAGTTGAGCCTTGCCTTGAACTCACTATATAGCCCGGGCTGGGCTCAAACTCACAGTGATCCTCCTGCCTCAGCCTCCTGAGAGCTAAGATTACAGGTGTGCCCTACCATGCCTGGTGCTGGTATTTTCTTAATGTCATTAAGACATTAAGAGTGGAAAAGAAGCTGACATTAAGAGTGGAAAAAAGCTGTTGGGAGCTGGTAGAAGCTCTAAGGAGCCTACCCCACAAACATCACAGAGGTGGGGCTCTACTGGGTCCGCCTAATTCTTCCTTTGTTCTTCAGTACCTAGCTCAGTTCCAGGCACACAAAAGGGGGACAATAAAAATTATTAAATAAAAGAGAAGATGAAGCATTTCCATGTGATGGTCATTTATCTATTCTTCTACATTTTAATCCTGTTAAATTTTTCTCTAGGGAGGATAGATTAATTTGCTCAGGCCTAGTCTAGAAAGTACTGATCTATAAAGTACTGAGGATCCCACTCTGGATGGACATGCAATTTTTCCAGTTAAAGATGCAAATTGACCTGGGTGTGGCGGAGCATGCCTGTAATCCCAGCAGAAGGAGGCTGAGGCAGGAGGATGAAGAGTTCAAGTCCTTCCAGGCAAATTAGTGAGAGCCTGTCTTAAAGAAAAAAAATGAACAGAGGATATAGATCCTCTGGTATAGTGGATTGATAACTGGTGGTCAACTTATAACCTCCAGCTGAACTGAGTAAGCATGGTGCTGGGTGTGGGAGGCCCACCTGGGGATTATTGCCAGCAGCAAAAGAGGTAGAACTGGAGAAGGAGAAGGAGGCTGTTGGGAGCTGAGAGAGGCTGTTGGGAGCTGGTAGAAGCTCTAAGGAGCCATTGCTTGTTTTGGAGGAGCTCGTCATGCTGGCTTTCCTGATGAACTTGGCTGTTCTCATCCTCCAAGAGTGTGGAGCCTTGTTGGCACTGAGAATGGCTTCAGTTCACTTTGGGGGAGCTCTGGTCCTCACTCTGAGCATCGCTTTCTGGCTCTGGAGGGGAGGAAGGTGCATAGCTCAGTCTCCGGGAGAAGTTTGCTGCATTGGCTTTCCTGATGGGAACTCAGCTGTCTTTACCATCGGAGGAGCTCGGGACCTCACTGACACTGAGGATGGCTGTGGTACCTTTCGGGGGAGCGCTGGTTCTTACTTTGAGCATCGCTTCCTGGCTCCAGTGCGGATCCCTCAGCCTGCTAGCACAGATCCTTCATCCTGCTGGAACAGACTTCCTAGATTCCACCACTGACCTTTGGGCTTTCTCAGCACAGATCCATGAAACAGGTCTGCATGAGATGTTGTTGTGGGCTCTGCGCCTCCAGTTGGACTTGTGGGAGGCGCTGGTATGGGCTCGATGTCTTCAGCTGGACTCATGCAGTGGGATCCAGGCCCTTGGCTGGATTCTTGGGTCTTAGTGTGTGGACATATTTCCTGCACTCTCTTGTATATCATCCTTTGGGTGACTATTTTTTTTTTTGTTTTTGTCTGTTTGAGACAGGGTCTCGCTATGCGGTTCAGGCTGGCCTTGAGCTCACTTTGTAGCTGAGGCTGGTCTCGAACTTGGATTGATCTTCCTGTCTCAGCCTCCCGAGTGCTGGGATTACAGGCGTGTGCCACCATGCCCGGCTTCCTGTGGGTGACTATTATAAATAATCTTATAAAATATGTGTCCTGTATTATATTGTTCCCCCTTGCAAAAATATCCCCCAAACCAACACATCTGGGGATATAGGTCAGTGGCAGAGTAACTCTGGATTCAATCCCCAGTACCAAAAAAAAAAAAAAAAAAAGACGCAAACCAATACATGTTCAGTGGAAACTATACTGGATGGTGCTAGGAACTAGCAGTGAGCTGCAGCCATGCGATACTCAACCTGTATGCTGTGCTGCTAAACTAAGATGTTCAGCATTAATTAATCAATCAATCTTTCTTTGTTTCTTTTTGAGACAGGGTCTCACTAGTGCTGGCCTCAAACTCATGGTGATCCTGCTGCCTCAGCCTCCCCAGTGCTGGAATTACAGGAGTGCTCCACCATGCCTGGCATCTCTCTCTCTCTGTACTGGGGCTTGAATCCAGGGCCTTTACACTGAACTGCATTGGCTCTTCATTTTTTGTTTTTGTTTTCAGACAGTTTTTATAAATTCCCCAGGTTGGACTCAAACTGGCAATCTTCCTGCCTCAGCCTCCCAGTGTGGTGGGATTACAGGCTCCCACCATCACACCCAGCTCTGAAATGGATTCTTGACTTAAGGATATTTTCAGTTATGGTAAGTTCCTCAGGATGTATCCCTATAAGCCGAGAAGCATCTGCACCTCCCCACAAAGTGGCCTTAGAGCACTCAGGGCCCTGTGGGACCTGCGGCAGCCCCAGGCAGGCCTTCTTTGGCACGTGACCACACTTGATTCCAAAAAAAAGCAGGAAGGAAGGGTGCCCAAGGAAGAGGGAAGGAGCAGGGCTCAGGCGAGCTCGGTGGGCTTGGTGCCCATGTATGTGCCTGGTGCCTGGGTTTAGGGTACAGAGGAGGGTGGTGCAAGGGCACAGAAAGACACCTAAGTCAGGGTCAAAGTCTTTCCAGAGGACCTGGAAAAGCAGCATAGATTCCAGAGAAGTCGGCAGCACCTGTTCATTCATTCAGCACACATTTTAGGGGTATCTGGGGTGAGCCAGACCCTCTTAGCCATGGTGTAGAAGGTGTTCCTGGGCACGATGCGGTGAGCGTTAGTGTGTATCGCACGTTGGTGATTTTAGCACGGACAGCTCATGGTCCCCCAGTACCGGTGATCCTCATTGGCTAGAACCTATGGTATAGTTGGGCCCATGGTCGCCTGGAATAGGCTACATTTTCCTGCTCTATTTTGGAATCAAGGGTGGTCACTGTCAGAGACAGAAGTGGAAGCAAAAGGAGCAACTCCTAGCAAGCGTCCTTGGAGGGAGGGCTTGTGAGCTGCTGCTCATACTCTGCCTCTTGCACCCAGCGGCTATGGTGCAGCGGCTACCCTGGATCAGGAGGTGGCCCGGGGGATGGAGAGCACTTCTAGCAGAACACAGGAGAGCTGGGGCCTAGGTCCCTGCCACCATGGGATGCAGGCTGGTTTGGGACAGATATCTCCTGGAAACTTCTGTTTGAACTAAGCCACCGTTTTCTGTTACTTCAGCTAAAGGGAACCCTCAGACGAGGAGTACGCTGACCTTTTGGAGAGGGTGGCTACTGAGGACCCTGACCGCTGAGCAGAGGAGCTCTGACAGGGCCAGCAGACAGACTCCCAAATCCTTGGCTCGCTCTGGGGCTTTTGGGAAATTTCTCCCTTCTTTGGGTTTTGTCCTCTTTTTTTTTAAAAATTTTTGTCTTTTTGAGACAAGGTCTCGCTATGCAGTTCAGGCTGGCCTTGAGCTCACTTTGTAGGGGTTGAGGGGCTAAACCTGAGCGTTTGGCAGGCTCCTTTACCCACGCTGCTCCCCTAGGGGAAACTTGTGGGACCAGAGAGGGCCTGAAGCGTGACCATTCTTACTGGGTCCGCTTCAGGTCCAGCTAAGAAAGGCAGGACTTCCTGGTAACCTTTGCGACCTTCATCTCTTTACCCAGGAGTCAGGCGCCCCCTGGAGGACATCGAGGGGAGTGCCCCGCGAAGGGCTCCTGACGCGACATTTCCTTCTACTTCTGCTCTTGGGCTTGACAGGAATAAGGAGTTTTGTGTTTGTTTGTTTGTTTAAGGGGTCAAAGGTTCAAATGCTACAGGGCAGCTAACGCAAGAGTATAGTGGGTCCGGGGTAGGAAAACATGGACAGACACACGCTGTTTGCACCACTTTGGAATATTCTTTAAGTTCACAAGGAATGACTGTTCTACTATTTTGAAGCGT
The DNA here is from genome assembly GCF_000276665.1 of Chinchilla lanigera. Taxonomy (NCBI): domain Eukaryota; kingdom Metazoa; phylum Chordata; class Mammalia; order Rodentia; family Chinchillidae; genus Chinchilla; species Chinchilla lanigera. The sequence continues at coordinate 171,641 of NW_004955458.1, read as the reverse complement.
GCAAGCCTTTCATTCTCCCACTAAACAGTAAGATGGAGGGGCAGGGACAGCTTGGCTTTTGTTTTGCTCTCTATATAAGATGGGCCAAGCATAACAGAAATGCTACCTGATACTTGGCTTTGCTGTCAGGACAGTCACTGTGGCGCCCTGGAGTTAGTGAGCCCTGCTCTGTCACTCCTCTGGCTGGGGCCTTCTGCCTCAGAAGAAACCCAAGGGGCCAGAGGAGTGCCCTCTCCCAGAGGGCCCCTGTCCTCCGAAGTCCCCTCCTCCTGCCAGGAGCTGCTCCGCCTCTGCCCCAGCCTCCTCCTGTGTGCAATGAATCCTGAGGTGGGGCCTGGGGCTTCTAAAGCTTCCCTGTCCAGTAAGGTAGCCTTGAGTCAGGAGAGGCTACCAAGTGCTTTATTATTATTATTACTTTGTCTTTTTGAGACAGGGTCTCACTATGCAATGCAGGCTGGCGGTGAACTCACTTGGTAGCCCAGGCTGGCCTGGAACTCACAGCGATCCTCCTGCATCAGCCTCCCGAGTGCTGGGATTGCCCAAGTGCTTTAAAGTACTGCCAGTCTTCATTGTGAAGGGCTGAAAGTACTAAATCACACATCAGATTTTGGAGACTTAGAACGAGAGAAAAAGAAAGTAAAAATGTTAGTAATAATTTTTATGTTGATTACACACTGAAATAATATTCGGGAGATATGAAATAAATAAAAATAAAATAAAAATAAAAATAATAAAAATCTATCTAAATAAAAATCTATCATTAACTGAATCTCACCTGCTTCTTTTTAAGCGTTGGTTACTAGCAAAGTCTGTATGTGGCTCCCATTCACGGCTTATACTGGCTTGCACCGGAGGCCTCTCACAGCAGAGAGGAGCGGGCTCGGAAGAGGAGGGAGACCTGGGCCTGGTGGCACACGCCCATAATCCCAGCACTCTGGAGGCTGAGGCAGGAGGATGGTTTCGAGTTCGAGACCAGCCTGGGCTATAAAGTGAGCTCAAGGCCAGCCTGAACTGCATAGCGAGACCCTGTCTCAAAATGACCACACACACACACACACACACACACACACACACACACACAAAAAGGAAGAGGAGGAAGCTTCGATCCTCTTCCTTTGTTTGCTTTGCCTTCCTTTTCCTGTTCATCAGGTGTCCACTAGGGGGCAGCAGAGGAGCGGAGAGGAAACTGCTCTGTTGGTTCCCACACAGTTTGCCCCGCTCTCTGGAGCGGACACTGGGTCAGGCCTGAGGCAGCGGCTTCCTCAACTCCTGCCAGCACAGTTAGCTGGGGATGTGGTTCCGGAATGGCCAGAATTTTAAACTTTGTAACAGATATCAGAATCTGGATTTTTACATGAAATCTGATTTTTTAAAAAATCTTTTTGAGACAGGGTCTCGCTGTGCAGTTCAGGCTGGCCTTGAGCTCACTTGGTAGCCCAGGCTGGTCTCGAACTCACAATGATCCTCCTGCCTCAGCCTCCCAAGTGCTGGGATTACAGGCGTGCACAACCACGCCCAGCTGAAATCTGATTTTTACATGTTACAGTGAATCCAAACGTTTAGAAAAATTGTCCTGGCCAAGATCACACAAGGCACGGGGAACTAGGGCTTTGGTCCCCAGGAGGGAGACAGAAGTCACAGAGACAGGCTTGCCTTGGTCCCATGGCATGAGAACTGCAGCCTGCAGAGATAGGGTGGAGGGAACAGGCAGAAGGACTAACGCCACTCCCGCCATTCGCCAGACTTAGAGAGTCCAGCTGGCTTTGGGAGGCAGTGCTGTGGGGGCTCAAAGGACACAGAAAAGCTTCACAGCGTGGACATCCCGGTTTACATCTTTCCCTGCAGCCCGCTGCTCTGCGCGTCCTGAATGGGCACCAACCCGGAGCCGGAGCCCAAGGAAAGCCGCTGGATTTGAGCAAGCAGGCGATTCATCAGGTGCCCACCAGGGGTCAGCAGAGGAGCAGGGAGGAAACTGCTCCGTTGGCTCCTGGAACAGAGCTTGCCCCGCCCCCAGGGCTGCCTCCCTATTCCAGAAGCCAGGCCTGCGAGGCTCCTGGATTACAGGGCGCCACTAACCCACACGGTGGCTCTGTGCTTATCAAAGGAAGTTCTCCATCTGCCTAGGGGAAGCCCTAAGCCAGGGCATGGCTTGGTGAGCGGAGCTCGGTGCGGATTTAAGCCCCACCCATCTATGTATGCCCAGCACCCTTGGCACTGTTGCAGGGTTGCTGAGTCAGGGAGCTGAGGGCAGCTCTGTTTCTGCAGTTGTGCATCCTCTGCTTCATTGAGGTTTGAGTACTGGGACAGAGGCAGCGGTGGCTTCCCTCGAGAGCGCTAGAGAGCGCCACGCTGCCTGCGCTCGCCTGCTGGCTCCCCGCTCTCCAGCAGGGGGCAGCTCTCGCTCCATCGGGGAGCCGTCTAAGGCCAGCGCGGCAGGTGGAGCAGGGGCAGGGGCTGGCAGGCAGGCGGCAGAGGGAGCACACCCACCCCAGCAGGACGCCACTGTCTTGGAGGCTGAGGCGGGACCTCAGGAAGTGTGCGGCAGGGCCAGGCTGAGAACTTCTAGACCCTCACTGCCAGTCTAGTGCATCTTACCGCCAGCACTCCCGATTGATTCCAGTCATGTCACAGCCCTGCCCAAATCTCTCCGTAGGAGACACCCGAGGACGCTTGGCCATCCGGGCCCTGCCTGACCTGGCCAAAGACACCCCCGCCCCTGCCCCCTTTCCCACCCTGTGCTCTAGCGGGTGAGCTCCAGGCAGCTTCTTTGAGGAAGCCACATACCTCCACCTTTGTGTCCCCCGCTCCACGTGCACTTCAAATGTCTGGTCCAACCTCTCGGTGGACAGTTCTTTTTTCTTTTTCCCCGTGCTACTGGGGACTGAACCCAGGGCTTTCACACTGAGACACACGCCCAGCCCATTTTCTATGTTTATATTTTGAGATGGGGTCTAAGTTGCTAAATTGCCCTCGCTGGTTTCAGTTCTTCTGCCTCAGCCTCCTGGAATGCTGGGATTACAGGTCTGCACCACCACACCCGCTGACATTTATTCTTCCTCAGGGAGCGTTGGCCTCCTCTGTGGGTCCTTCCCTGGCCGCATCCGCATCTTGCCACCTGGCCTTTTCCACTGCTCGGCAAATTCCTCTCACTGACAGAGAGCTTGGCAGGGCCCAGCGTGCCCAGGAAGCGCTCTGTATCCCCTGTGCCCGGCACAGTTGTCCAAAAGGAAGGCCAGACTGCCTTCCCTCCCGGGCCTCTGCGGCAGCTTCGCCATCACAGGGTGCGTGTTTGCATGTGCACACGTGTGTGTGCGGGAGGTGCACATGGGGAGGGCCCCGGGCGCCGGAGAGAAGCAGGAAGTCACGTGGGAGGCTGTGTGTGCACAGACACATGCAGGTGCGGACAGGCACAGGTAGACTCCCTGGCCTCCACCCGGAAAGGCAGAGCTCTCCACACAGTGGGGGCTGAGCTGGAAACAGCTGTTCGTGGGTGCGTGACGGGCGGGGAGACACGCGCAGTGCTTACTTTGGAAGTGTGCAGCCTGATAAATTTTCACAAAGAGAACACATCGTGCCACCAGGCCCCAGATGGTGAACCAGAGCAAGGGCAGACCCAGGAGCCCCGTACAGGGGCCTTCTAAACACCTGCGTCCTGACCCTGAGGCCCTAAAATGGAGGACAGAAGCTGGGTGTGGTGGCACAGGCCTGTGATCCCAGCACTTGGGAGGCTGAAGCAGGAGGATTAGGACTACATGGAGTTTGAGACCCTGTCCTGAGGCAGGGGGATGGAGGAGGGAGTGCGGGCCCTCCTACTTCTGTCTGGCCCCTCCAGTGCCCTCCTCCCCCTGGTATTGCTGCAGGGCTTTTACTCTTTTTGATTCCAGGCGCTATTCAGATGCCTCTTCTGGAATAGGGCCTACGTGGAAGAGTTGCCTCTTCTACCATTTTGTCACTGCCTGGCCTCCTCTAGCACCTGGCTCTGCCAGGCCCTTGTGAGGTCCCTCCTGGGGCGGAGGCCCTGAGCCTGCTCCTTTTCCTGGGTCCACACAGTGCTAGGGTCCCTGTGTTCTGTGCTTACACCAACCCCTAACCTGTCTCTGCTCTTCTCCGTGCGGAGGCTGGTCTGAGCGCAGGCATGGCTTCCGGGGTGACACTCGCAGTCTCTCAGGTTTGTCCTGGCTCAGGACGGGGGCAGAGCAGGGGAAATGGAGCCTACTCCAATGTCCTGCCTGCAAGAGGAAGGGGCTGAGGTGCACAGACTGCCCGGGGACAGCGACAAGCACTGCATGACTGTGTAGGTCTGGGCGACTGGGCAGGCCCGGGGCAGCGTGCCCGGCCGTGCGTATTTTACAGAGACCATGCGAGAGACCCAGAGTGTGGGTGGGTCTGGGACGCTGTGTGTGACAGCTAGGAACGTATTTTGCAGCGGTGGTATGTGATGGCGGTGGGGAAGTGCTGGTTGTGTGTTTGCTGCAGTGCAGTGTGTGTGCTTGGGGGCCTGTGTGCAAGGACAGACGACTGTCTTGCAGGGACACCGAGGGTGGAGCACTGTGTCTGACTGAGCTGTAGCTCCAAGTGTGTTTTCTCCCCACCACCAAGAAGTGACCCGTGCCTGCCGGGACTCAGCAGTGTTTGGCCAGAGGGATGGGACCCGGGGTAGGGGGAGGCGCTAAGCCGAGCTGCCCCTTCCCAAAGCCTGGGCCGAGGGCCCCCCTCCCAGCCGCCAGTTCTGAGGTCAGGCACCCTGCCCACCACCGGCCTGCAGAGGAATGGGCTAGGTGGGGCCCACATGCTGAGGTGGCAGGGCTGGGGGTGGGGTGGGGCAGGCGACGTGCTGGAGCAGCCTGCCCTGTGCTGAGCTGGCAGCTGGCGCTGGGAGCAGGCGGGGCCCCACCCGAGCAGGCTGGGGCAGGCAGGGCAGGGCCTGTCCCTGGCAGGGTGGGGATGAGCCGATGGGGCAAGCCCAGGCCTTGTTTTTGCCAGGGTGGAAGGTGGGGGGGGGGCGGTGTGTGCTGTGGGGATCCCTTTTGTAGTGCAGCAAGGTGTGTCACACTTGGGGTCTGAGAGCCCTGAGCTGTGTTACTGTGTGTGCATCGATGTGTGTGCACATGTGTACTCCCACTGTGAGGGCACGGGGGCTGTGTGCTTGTGCTGGCCCCACACACGAGTGTGAGTGCCATTCGTGGCCGTACCTTTGTGGGAAGGCTGGGTACCCCAGTGACTGTCCTGTGGGGACACTAGCTGGAAAAGCTTTTTTTTAAAATCTTTTTGAGACAGGGTCTCGCTATGCATTTCAGACTGGCCTTGAGCTCACTTTGTAGCCCAGGCTGGTCTCGAACTCGCAGTGATCCTCCTGCCTCAGCCTCCCGAGTGCTGTGCTGTGCCACACGCCTGGCCCCGTTTTGGAAAAACTTTTGTACAACATGTTTGGGAAAGACATTTTGGGAGTTATTACTTCGACATTTTTGGAAGGTCTGTGTGTGTCTGTGCGTGTGTTTGTGCATGAGTGGGCCAGGCCGGGGGCCCAGAGGGCAGTGATCGGCAGTGGCCCGTCAGTGGGTAGGCTGGAGAGTGGGTGGGTGCTGAGTTTTTAGGCTGGAGCTTGAGGGCGTCTGGCCAGGCCATGGCCCGGTTTGTTTCTAGGCCTTCACACCCTCACCTCACTCCTCTGTCACCCTGCTTTTTGTGGTTCTGACTATGTGTGTGACAACCATCGTGCGTCTACGTGTAATAACTCTACTGGCTCCTTTATATCTCTGTTGTGTGCCACACAAAACACACACTTGTGTCCAAGAGCACACGTGCCTGTGAGCCTGTGCACGTCCCGTCACCGAGTGTGCAGTGTGTGTCCGGCAGTCACTGTGTGTGTCTGTGCGTGAGAGTTCCATGAAGTCTGTGGGCTGAGCTGACAAGGTCACTCCTAAGCTCTCTCCCTGCTGGGGACCTGGCACACCGTGTCGTGTCTTCCAAAACCCACATGTGCTGACACCTGGCTTCTTTCTGCTCCCCACCCCCTCCCTCTCACAGCTGTCAGGGATCCTCCCTTGGGACAGGACATGCTGGGAAGCTGAGAATTGGGCCTTCCTGCGGGTTTGGCTGCCCCCACATTTGGTTTAGCATAATGAGGGCAGCGGGAGGCCATCACTAGCTCAGGAGTTCAGGGGACAGTGGCAAGAGCACACTTTTTCTTCTTCTCCTTCTGCGTCTTTATGAGAAATGAACCCAGGGCCTCCACACTGAGCTACATCCCCACTGCTTTTTATCTTTGGTTTTGAGACAGCATCTCAGTACGTGTGTGAGATTTCCATCAGTAAGTCTCTAGGTTTTCCACCCTGGTGTTGAATTTGTGATCCTCCTGCCTTGTCCTCCTGAACCCCCGGGATTGTGGGTGCACCACCAGGTCTGGCTGAGCATAGATTTTAGAGTTAGACAGTCTTAGGTTCAAAACCACTCTTTCACACCCTGCCCGAGCGTAGCGTCGGATAGCCCACCTCCTGCGCCTCAATTTCACCTCTGTACAGTGGGGATGGTGTTGATGTTTGAAGTTGCTCTGAGTAGCAGAAGCCTCCTGGTGTAGGGCGTGGTGCCTAGTTTTTTCTCTTTAGAGGATCCCTGTGAAGTCTTGCTTTGAGGTCACTTTAAGATCTTGAGGGGATGGTTGAGGGGTTGGAGGTGATGCCCTCAGAGTGACCCGCAAGGCAGCATTTGGTCTCTGCCCTTCAGGGGCCCTGGTTGTGCAGGTGGACAGAACTGGAGCTGGAGACTTCCTCGAGGTAGCCCCTGGCAGGCCCCCTGGCCTCTCTGAGACAGAGGCACAGAGCTGATGTGGGGGGTGGAGGGCTGCAGAGATGATTTTGAAATGTTGATCCTGGAGTGACCACAACATGCCCACTCCAAGAGGCCATCGTCCATCAGCTGGACTCATAGAAATGGCCGAGAGGGAAGATACAGACGCCAGGCACGCAACCCAGTTCCTCGCCACGCCATGGTCAGACACAGATCCCCAGGCAAATTCTCCCGGAGGCGGCGGGATGAAAGCGCCTGTCCTCCTCGCACGCTGGACGCAGGGCGGGGGGCAAGCGCTCCCTGCTGACTCAGGCGGTCGAGGCTTAGCGGGCGGGGCCGGCTGGGAATGGGCGCGCGGCCAGCGGCAGGGGTGGGGCGCGTGAGTCACCGGGACGGGCGCAGCCGGCCCGCCCT
>NW_004955458.1:69794-164337 GCF_000276665.1 Chinchilla lanigera | reverse complement strand
GCCCCCAGACGCCCCCAGACGCCCCCAGACACCCCGCCTCGGTCCCCGCCAGGTCCGGTGGTCGCGGCCTCTGGAGGGGGTGGTGGCCGTCAGCACGGGGCTCTCAGGGGGCTGGACAGAGGTCTCCGCCTTTCCCCGTCTTTTCTCCGGGTTAGGGGCAAAGGCGGCCCTGCCCCTGCTCTGGGTCCTCTTCGCCCCCTCCAAGCTCTTCCTAGATTGTGGGACCCTCTGCCTCTTCTCCAGGGGTACAGCCCGCCTCCTTTGCCTGGCTCAGGGGCCGTGCTGGTTGAACACCGGCATGTCCTGCCAGTCTTGCTGGCCAAAGTTCTGTGTGCGAGTCAGCCGCACCACCCACTACGCTATGGTCATTGTTCCTAACTCTGGCGACGCCGGCTGCTGGCCGGGCTGCTGCGGATCCCCTCCGTATGTATTCCCTCTCTGGCTCTGTTTTTGTCTCTGCCTCTCTCTCACTCACACACGCACATACTCACCCGAGCAAGTGTATAACATACAGACACACAGGTGCACACAGACAAAATGTGCAGATTTTTGGCCCAGAGTCTCATATGCATACACATGAGCAGGCACTTTGCACTGCACAGGCCAAGCGTTTCAGCTGCGGCCCTTCCCAGTGATCCAGCTTTTGGTCTGTTCCTGAATCTCTCTACCACGTTTCCGGCTCTGTAATACGAGGATAGCTAGAATTCCTTCGTTACAGGATTGTTGAGAAGATTACATGGAAAGCGTCTGGCACATCAAAGAAAAACCTCGCTAAACAGTAGCTGTGCTTATCGCCCACGCAGCTGTATCACCCAAACACACGGTGGATACAACAATCTTCACATACGCACAGAACTTGAAATGCATGTACAGGTATACATCAACACAGGTGTATTTGCACAAAGATACACAGACACCAACGGTGCCCCACCCCCCAAGGTAAGCAGCAGCCCTTGGAACCATAAAAGCAAGTTTTACTGCCCAGGGTGTGATGGGAACCAGCACCCCCTGGGCGGGGTCTGAGGCACCCGCGTCGGGCGGCGCCTGCTCTGCTGGGGCTCCCACTCAGCCCCAGGGTCAGGACGCCTTTATTCCTCAACACACCCCTTTCTTTCCCCACTATCGAGAGCAGTCACCCCATCCTTTCTCTACTATTGTCTGAAATCTGGCTTCACCCTCACCCAACAGCCTGAGCCCCAGGGTGGGGCCCCCTATGTACCCTATGTGGCGCAGGACGGCCTGGCTCTGCGGGGAAGGTTGGACGGTTGGCAGGGAGAATCCTGTCCCCATTACCCCTCTGGTGGTGAATTTGGGTTCTGGGGGTTTGGCCGCACAGCCCGGGGAGCAGGGGAACAGCGGGAAGAAGACCACCACCAGCTGCTGGGAGGGCCCCACTGGTGCCCTATACTGTGCTTGTGCTCCTGTCCGACCCTTACCCCTCCTCAGAGCTGGGGAAGCTTGAAATTGGTTCTCCAGAGCCAGGGAGAGCTAAAAGGAATCCCTACTCCCAGTGCTGGGAGTGAGCACCTTGCCTGTGGACCCTTGACCCTACTGGCCTGATCTTTGCCTTAGTTGGCATTTTCCCACTGTCCCAGTGTCTCCCGCAGTGAACACTTGTGGGTACTAGAGAATCCTAGTACCAAAGACTGTCAGAGCTGGCCCCACGTTTCCAGAGCCCAATCTGAAGCGAAGAGCCCCCTGACAGAGAGGCCACAGTGATTCTGAAGCAGCAGCAGTGAGGTCAAAACTGGGACTGCTGCCTCCCTGTGCTGGAAAGTACCCAGTCCCAGTGTCCCCTTCACCCCCACTGTCCATTTTCTCAATGAGGAGTTCTGTGCCACTTCTGGGCTGTCTGATCCGGGGGCTGGGGCTGGGGCCAAGAGCAGGAGGAGCTCAGCCCTGTCTGCTGGGTCCCCCAGCCTAATGGGAAAGAAGGGCGTCAGACCCTTGCAAAAGGTGCATGCAAAGACTGGAATGGAACATTCCAGAGAGAAGGCTCTTGCTGATTCTGGGGCTTCGGCAGGCAAGTGCCTGGAGAAGGGTTTTGAGGGGGAAGTGGACATGGAGAAACGAAAAGGATGGGCTCTGGACTGTGAGGCTGCGGGTCTTGAGGGACAGGGGTGAGGCTCTGTTGCTTCCGGCCCAGGGTACTGGATTCTGGAGCTTGGCCACGAGGGACTGGGTGACTGCTTAGAATGTTGGGTACAACTGAATTGGCCAGAGGGAGGCCCAAGTGCCTTGTCCTGGGCTTGATATAATGTCCTGTAGTGTAACTTCTAGGGCTGGACGCTGGTCACTGTCAGGGCCTGCTCTCCCTGGGGGAGCTGGAAGCACACAGATTTTCCACCAATGTCTCGCCAACCTCCGCTCCCTTGCTGGACAACAGCTCAGTCCAAGCTGCTCAGGGCCAGCTGGCCCTCAGTATCCCTGCTGCGTCTGCTAAAGGGTCTTCAGGCTTCTCAAGTGTGCAGGCCTGTCTGTCCCTGCCCTCAGATTTCCAGTCCCCCTTTGTCCCCCAGGGCCTGGATGAGCCAGAGGGGTGGGGCTCCTGGTTGGCAAGACTCAATTTTGCTGGCTGGGAGTTTTTCAGGGTGCTAATTAAGAGGTGCCACCCAGAAAGAATGACTTCACTTGTTCACACACACACCCTTCTGCCCTGCCCTCCCCTATGCCCCCATTCACACGCCAGCGCCAAGCCCGGGGCGGCAGGTGGAGGAGCCCAGCGGCGAGGCAGGAGCGTTTGTGTAGCCAACAACAAAGTGCAGGCACAGAGCATTTTTCACATTTTCCCCTAGTCAAACGTTGCTATCGCTGCGTTTCTCCTGCTGTTCCCCTCCTGGCTGAACTGGACAGGCAGAAACTGGCTCCGGCGGGGGAAAGAGCTGGGTGGCTCCCAGGGGTTCCCGGTAACTCCAGTGCTGTGAGGCAGTCCCCTGAAAAGCAGCCCATTCCCCCCAGCCTAATCCCTGTGGACGGGGGCCAGCTGGAGGGACCTTGCTGAGTCCACCTGCCGTGCAGCTGTGTGAGGTTCTCTCCAGGTCTTCGTGATCCCTTCTGCTCCCAGATTCCTCCTAAAGTGAAACCACAATCCTCCCTGCGGCTGAGCTGCGGGATGGGCATACAGCGCCTCAGGTGGAGCTGGCGCAGGTCCCTGACATTCAGAAGGGTGCTCAGTATGTCCCCTCCCGGACCCCTTTGTCTTAGTTACTGGGGGATGAGATGTGAGTTTCTGGGGTGTGCCAGGATCTGGTGGGACTGTCTCCAGACTCCTTGGTGCCAGGGAACGCCAGGGCCTGTGGGAGCTGAGGGCGGCAGCTGCTTGCTGACTGGCAGCAGGAGGAGCAACGGCTGATTTTTCTCCGCCTCCCTTCATTCCGGGATTTTCCTGTAGGGGTCGCCCTAAGCCAGGCTTCCTGCAGGTGGCAGAGCACCTGTGCTCTTTAGGCTCTAGGTCCCATCTCAGACCTCTGGCCCCCTACGTCAGGGTTCTCCTCTTTCTCTGTGGCGCTCCAGCCCTTAATGGTCCAAGAAGCGGCATGGGGAAGGGACCGAGACAGTGCATTATCCAGGAGACGGGAGTGACAAGTGCTGGTGGCGAGACAGAACACATGCAAGTGACACGCAAATAAGCCTGGCTGACAGCTAGTGTCTGGGCTCAGACACCTCTTCAGCAGCCCTGGGGTGAGGAGAGAATTGTTTGCCTCCTCCCCCTTCACCAGGCATGTGCTAAATGAGAGACACCTCCCTTAATTGTCACAATAACACATAGGCAGGGGCCATTATCCTCACTTTACATATGGCTCCCAAGGGGCTGGACAAATGTTTTGCAGTCTCCTTTTCTCTGTACAAATCAGGTGTCAAGTGAGTTTGAAGGTAAAGTCACAGAACCCTCACCTGAACCCTCCAGAGAGCAGGATTCTCCCAGGAGGTCCCTGAGTACCGAGCTTGGCACAAGACCCACACCAGCAGCTCGGGTGTGGGAGGGACCTCTACGGAAGTCATGTTGGCGCTTTCCCAGTCTCCAAGGGGCAGCCGTCCCCTCCCCAGCCTGGGCTCCCTGGCCCTGGAGTCACTGCTTACTTGTTTTGTTCTTCTGTAAGAGTTTTAGTGGTGTAGCTTCAGAGCTATCGTCACAGCACCTGCCCCTTACCCTGGGTGTGAACCAGGATTGCCAAGGAACTTCTTTTCTTTGTTGTTGTTGTTTGATCTTTGATTTTTTTTTTGTTTTTTTCTGGTACCAGAAATCGAACTCACGACTTTGCGCTTGCCAGGCAGGTGCTGTGCCGCTGAGCTAAATCCCCAGCCCTGCCAAGGAACTTTTAAGGGGGGGATTGATGCAGTTTCTGTGCCACCCTCCTGCAAATGGCCTTTAAGAGGCCTGAGGCGTGCAGGTGACACTTGTCACTTCCCTGCCCCTGGAGTAGAGTCCCAGAGAGAGAGAAAGAACCTTTGGGTTTTGACATTGGTTCTTCTTGGCAGTTAGCTGGGCCCGGGGGAGCTGAGACCGCTGGCTCCTTAATCCCACCCCCCACCCCCTCCTTTACCTACCCTGCCCTGGCGTCCCTCCTCCCCACCAGACTGCCTCCTCTCTCCTCAAGCTCCAGCCAGCTGCCCGTTCTCTGCCTGCCCCTCTGGACACCTTGGCTGGCTACTCAGGAGTCCCGGGTTTCTCTTCCCCACAGGCCCTGGGGTTTGAGCGCCCCCCCTGTTGCTGGAAATGAAGTCTCAGCACATTCCAGAGTTTGGGGTTGCCAGGAAGCTGCCCAACATCTGCGTTCCTTGAGTTCTAAACCTCTGGCTCCACAGTGGCTGTGAGGCGGAAGATCCGGGTCTCTTGGGGCAGTGATGTTTCAGGGTTTCACAACTGTATTCACAAATACAGGGGCAGGGGCTCAGCCATAAGCTCCCTCCTTCGGCAGTCTTTGCCAACTGCCCAGTCCATGGTTTCTGTCCTGGCTCCGTCTCACCTGAGCCTCCTGGCTGCCCTCTGGGTTTCCGTATCCCCCCGGGGAGAGGAGAACAGCAGAGGTGCTGCGCGGAGCTGCAAAACACAGACATGCTCGCTTGGACCTTGGCAAGGCTTTACAGATAGACCTCCAATTCCCAGTCTACCACCACTGGTTGTGCGATCTTGGACAAGCTATTTAACCTGCCTGAGTCTCAATTTCCCCACCTATAAAAGGGGTTAATGAGAGGTATGATGTGTGACACACCTGGCATGTAGTAGTTGCGCATTAAGTGATGATCTTAATACATATTATAGTATTAACAACAAAACAGCTTCCTGGAAGAGCAGCCATGACAGGAAGGGCTCCTTTTGACCTCTTGCCCGTCCCTGCCTCTGAGTGACCTTTTCCTCTTGAGATTCTGGGCCCCCACCCCTCTTCCCTGACTTGGCCTCTAGTGAGATGTGGAATGCGGTGGGTGGGAGCGCATTCCTTGCGGGGAGGTGGGGGGATCTGAAGCTGCCCAGTGGTGGAGCTGTGTGCTGCCCAGCTAGGGCCTGTCTGGGCTGGTGGCCGGGTGCTCTCAGAGTCTGGAGAAGGGGGATGCTTTCTGTCAGTGGCCGGAAGCTGCTTCAGGCACCTTCAGGGGCCTGGGGAGAGAGGGAGGAGCCAGCAGGTCCAGCAGGGAGTGGGGAGGGCCGTGCGTGTGGGTCCTGCCAGCGGGGACATACCTGGGCAGGGGCGGGTGCAGGGTGGGGCGGCTGCTGCTGGGTTCCTTTCCGAGTTTCGATCCATGGAGCAGGTTTGAGGCTGGGCTAGGTGGAGCTAGTAGCTTTTCCTCAGAAAATCTGCAAGTTTTGCAAGAGAAAAAAGTGCAGTCTGCTCCAGTGTCAGGGAAACTGTTCCTTCTGCTTGGGACACTGTTGTCTTGGATGGAGCTCCCACAGCAAACTATGTGGGCCCAGAGTGGGGGTGGAGAACATGGCCATTCACACACAGCCTTCGTATACTGTACTTTTACAAATTGTAGCACACAGCCCTGATACACACTCCTATGCCTATCCTCCTCTCTCACACCCGAGACATACAAGTATTCACAATACTCTTGGAAGTTATGCATTCACCTCCACCCTACCACACACACAACTACATTCCACACTCACACAAGCTGTGCATTCACAGCTCTGACACTTTTATTCCTTTTTTTTTGTCTTTTAGAGACAGGGTCTCACTATGCAGTTCAGGCTGGACTTGAGCTCACTTTGTAGCCCACGCTGGTCTCAAACTCACAATGGTCCTCCTGCCTCAGCCTCCCAAGTGCTGGGATTACAGTTGTGTGCCACCACGCCTGGCTCCTACACTTCTATTCCTATATACACATATAATCCTACATGATCATGTGTGATCTCTTTGCCTGTTCACACTCATGTTGTCATATTCATTTATAAGCTCCTTACAACACACCCTGGCATGTTCATATGGGTATCCCTGTATGACTTGTCTCTCTCTCTTGTCTCGGGGTCAGCAGGGACAGGCAAGCCAGCATTTAGTGAGGTGGGTCATGGGGGCTCCAGGTTCATTCCAATGATAAGAGCTAATAGTTGGTGGACTGTTTTGCAAGTCCCATCCTGCTTAACACACAAACTTCCCTATAAGACCAGAATTGTCATCCCCTCATTAAAGGCAAGAAAGGGCACAGAAAGATCAAGTCACTTGCCTGGGGCCATGTGGCAAGGCAGGAGTAGAGGCAGCACCTGAACTCGTGCCATCTGTCCCCTGACCCTTAACTCGAAGGATTCTGTCTCCTTGATTCTCTCTCTTTTTACTTGCCCAAGGCATCTCTGGGGTCTGGTGTCAGCTTCCAGGGAATCCATGTTCTGTGACATGTCCAGGCTGGGCCAGGGACAGCTGGGGTTCAGATGTCCAGAAAAAGTCCTGTGTTACTGGAGCTTTGAGGCCCCCCTTGATTTGGGGGCTACTGGCCTTATCTGGCGGGGAAGGGACCTTCAGGGATATCATGAGCAGCCTCTGATAAGGTGTTGCTGCCCCACAACCTTCCAGCTGGCTCCCAGACCAGTCCTGGCTGCAAGAACGGTAGCCACCTGCAGGGGGAGTCGAGAGTGGGAGAACAGGCCTCCGCTCCTGCCTGGAAAGCTGGGAATGAAGGTGTGTCCTGGAAAGGCCTGGGAAGGTGTAGAGATCAGGAACAGCTGGACTGCCCTGCCTGTGAGCTACTGGCTGGCTGTCCTTGGGCTTCAGTATATACACTTCTGTGTGTGTGTGAGACAGAGAGAGAGAGGGAGGGAGGATGAATATTAGGTGGGGCTTCTAGAGCGAGTCTCACTCATGCTTCCTCTGGGAAACAAACTAGGCAGTGGATTTGGTGAAAACTCCCACGAACCTGTGTGAAGGAACACTCTGAGCCATTTGCAGTAATGTATGTGTATATTCATGACACAAATGGGCAAGACATGCTTAGACACACATGTATAACAGGGTCCCATTTATAGGAAGACATATTAATAAGGATAGTTGATGTTCACACCAGAGTAACATATAGTGCTATGCAGACACATGAATACATGTGTGCACACAGAGCATAGATAATCTGGAAGCACAAACTCCACAAGGGTGTGGGTTTTATCTGTTTTGTTTACCACTATATTCCCAGTACCTGGCATGTTATAAGTGTATAATAAATACATGTTGATGGAATAATGTTCAAAAGTATTTATGTGTGGAGTAGTCTGGAAGGTTATACACCAAAATATTACTTCTATGTGGTAGTATTTTTTTTTTTTTGTCTTTTTGAGAGAGGGTCTCACTATGCAATTCAGGCTGGCCTTGAGCTCACTTTGTAGCCCAGGGTGGTCTCAAACTCATAATGATCCTCCTGCCTCAGCTTACCAAGTGCTAGGATTATAGGCATGTACCACCATGCCAGGCTTTGTGGTAGTATTTTTGGAAGAGGTTTATTTTTTCTAATTTTATTGGCTGTTACAAATTTTCTAGCCATGAGACGGTAATATTTGTATAAAAAGAAGGAAGTGCTACAAGGTTTAGGACTTTTTCCCTTCCACACATTCAGAACAACAGGCCCAGACTTTAAGAAGCTGGGCAGTGGGTGGGATTTGCTTATTCTGGCCCTTCTGGCCCCCCAGCAACATCTTTCTGTCCCGGGTCCCCCTTCCCACCCACAGCTTCAGCTGGCTCAGTCCCGGGGCTTTCATGGCATCTTTGCAGCAAAGCCATCCAGACAATGGGCTGAGCTGACTCAGGAGCTGGGAGAGGGCCCTTGGTGGCACGGCACCCTCCCTGCTGCCAGGCCAGGCCCGCAAGCAAGTGCCTCCGAGGCCAAGAGGAACTGGGCTGATGTTGCAGCAGGAAGGATTAGGATAGAGCAAGAGCTTCCTGACAGCACAGGAGGCTGTCACAGGTCACTGAGGTTGCAGAGCCAGCCTCCCATCCCGGAGCAGCAGGTGCACCTCCTTGTTCCCTAGAGGGGATTGTTGCCACATCTGGAGCACCGAGCACCGTGCCTGGCCCTGAGAGGCTCCCGGTCAATGCGGATGGGTGGATGGTGGCTCGGATGAGCTTGTCTGAAACAGGCCGTGTGGAAATCCCCCTCTGCGTCTGCACCCTAGTGTCAGGATCTGTTCCAGACTCTCTATATTATTGCAGGATGAAATGTGCGCTGGCTTACTAAGTGCAGAGATCCCATCCTTGCTGTGTGAGCTTGGCAGGTCAGTTTTCCTTCTCTGGGCTTCAGTTTCCTCCACAGTGAGACAAGGGTGCTGGACAAGAGGACCTAGTAGGCGTCGCTGCTCTGTCATTCTGCAGTTGGCAAGTGTCATGCCCATGTTGGGTGGGACTGCTGTGGGGCTGCTCTCTAGCTGTGTGTTATTTTGTCCTTTGAGCTGGAGTCTACATTTCCCAGAGGCAGGCGTGGAGTCTGACCTGTTTCTGCGTCCCCACGGCATGCACAGGGCTGGCCCACAGTAGCTTGCACCCTCTTGCCTGGCCTGTGCCCAGAATGTTACTGTCTGCTGTCCCCATGCTCAGCGGGCCTTGCCCTCTCTGAACACATCTGGCTGTGTCCTGACCTTGTCACTGTGCCTTAGGAAGGAAGGCTGCCTGGAGAAGGGAGCCAAGCTTTCCCTGTGGTGTGTGTGTGTGGGCTCATGTTAGTGATGTGGGCTTAGGGCTTAGTTATGGGAGGAATTTCCTAACTTTCAGGATAGTTTGGGAGCAGTGCCTCAGTTTCCCTTTCCAGCCTGATTCTCAGGACCTCTTTCCATGGGAGAAGCTCTGCAGTCTAAACTTCTGTTTTCTCCCAGACCCAGTATCTAATGCTGCTCCTGGTTCTGCTCTCATTTTCTTTTTTTTTGGTTTGTTTTTTTCTGGTACCAGGAATCGAACTCACGACCTCGTGCTTGCCAGGCAGGCGCTGTGCCGCTGAGCTAAATCCCCAGCCCCCAACTGCTCTCATTTTCTTGGGTTTGTGTGTGCTCAGATGTGGGGACCACTACCTCTGTCAGAGCTTCCTAAATTTGCTTGGGGACAATGATTGCTAGGATTAAGGTCATTTTATATCATAGTCCCATACACATTCACAACACCCCTGACATGTCACAGTGCAGTGTCAGCCTGACTACTGCGATGCACTCCTGTGTTAATTGAGACCCACTAAATGACTTCACAATCCATTAGTGGGCTGTAACTTATACGTTTAAAAATACTGTTCTTTTTTCAGACTGAAGTTCCTTGGGGACAGGGCAATCTCATGTCCTGGTCAGGGCTCTCTGGATGGGAGGGAGGCTGGCGAGAGGGTGGGTGAGCAGCAGGGAGCTGGACCATGCAGCCCACATCCCGTCTTCCCTTGCATGAGGCTCTATGGAAGGAGTCTTGCTGTCCCTTCCCGGGGTGTGGGAATGCCAGGAACTTTCCCCTACAAG
The DNA here is from genome assembly GCF_000276665.1 of Chinchilla lanigera. Lineage (NCBI taxonomy): Eukaryota > Metazoa > Chordata > Mammalia > Rodentia > Chinchillidae > Chinchilla > Chinchilla lanigera. The sequence continues at coordinate 154,436 of NW_004955458.1, read as the reverse complement.
CTGTCTTGCAGCCTCCAGGAGTTGGGAGGCCATCCTTAGCAACATCCTTAGCCTCATAATATTTGCCAAATCAGGAGCCGTTGCTAGGGGCAGGTCACCCAACTGGCTGGACCTGATTGGTCAGAGTGGAAGTGGCTTTGTGAGGAGCCCAGGACAGGCATGTCTGGGCCCTCTCCTCAAGTTTTCTAGTCTGAACACCTGCCCCTTCCCCTCTCAAGGGCCCCTGAGCTGTGCCCAAGGGAATCTGTCTGACCATCCCAGTCTGGGGCAGTTGCCTCTACACAAGAAAGCCTCCACCTTCCTCACCCCGAGCCTGTGGTGTGCTGGAGCTGGCTGGGGCCGCTTTGGAGAGTTAGAGTGGTATCTCTTCCCAACTCTGCGCTTGGTGACATTACCTTGGTAGCTATGGGAAATGGCACACGCTATAAAAGAGACCTGTTGCCTCTCCCACAGAGAGCCGGTTGTGTGACAGCCTCACACCCTGCCCTGGTCTGGCACCCAGGCACTGTGAGTTGGCAGCCTGGCTTTCCCAGCAAGAGCAGGTGTCTTCTCTGTTCCCAGCCCGGAGCCCCAGGGAAACTTCTGGTTGTCACAGTTCTTATACACTTTTTTTTTTTTTCTCTTTTGAGACAGGGTCTCACTATGCAGTTCAGGCTGGCCTTGAGCTCACTTTGTAGACCAGGCTGGTTTTGAACTCACAGCAATCCTCCTGCCTCAACCACCCAAGTGCTGGGATTATAGGCCTGTGCCACCACGCCTGGCAGTTGTCACTGTTAGGTAAGGAAACATGTACACATTCATAGGGCACCAAAGCCTTCTAGAAGCTGTGGTGGTTTTCCTGACAAGACAGCTGGGTGGTATGAGTTTAGAGGACCTGGGTTCTTATCTCTTCTTGATCTCTTTGCATCTTTGAGATCTTGGCCAATTGCTTTTGTTTCTGTGTCTCAAGAGTGAATAAAGATAATACTCCCCCATAAATTGTGGTGAGGCAAGGAGGGAGGGATCTTCAAAGGCTCTGCACAGTGATCAGCACCCAGAGGGTCCTTCTAGAGGGGGCCTGGGAGAACCACTGAAATGTACCTTTCGAAACACTACTGTGTTGTGCGTGGAAATGGGTCGTTATTCCACAGTTTGGCATTGTCTCTCCTTCCACCCTCCACCTGGAACTTTGAGACGACGCTTAAATCCTGAACTCCTGGGCAAAATGCTACAAATCCCTTGTCTGAGAGGCCTCTGACTTGGGACCACCCTCCTTGTGAGCTTGGGGGTCTCCTTCCCTGGCTTACGTGTGGGTTACCATGCCTGCAACAAGCCCATGTCCCCAGTGACTGCCACCTGCCTCCAGCACCAGATCACCGAGGACAGCAAGGGCCAGCTGTCCCCAGCCCAGCAGGTGGGAGGAGACCACGGCAGAGAATGGGAGGCAGAGTGTGGTAGGAGCAGAGTCTTTAACCTTCTCCCTCATCTCGCTCTTGTCCAACAGGCAGGGATGTAATTAGGAGGCTTCTTTAAATGGGAAAAGGGCTGCATCCGTCCTTGCTACAGTGGCTTTGGGGCCACTTGGGGCCTTCCAGCTCCAGGACAGCAAGCTGCATCAGCACTGGTCTGCGCTTCCTGAACGGGCTTGTGGAGGCCCAGAAACACAGGCTGGGCTGAGATGGTACCTGACTTGCATTTCACATGCTCCTAGTTCACTTTATTTGAATGTGAACTAGAAATTATAATTGGCATACAAAAGCACTTCTCAGGTTGTGATTACTCAGGGTGAGGCCAAGAAAAAACTGATCTCATTTACATTCTATGTAAAGAAAAATCTTAAGTGACCATGACATGAAGGCACAGGTCGGGCACCAGCGATGATGTTCGGGATAGTCAGGATACTCTGAGTTAGAATCTGGCATATACTTTTCAGCAGCAAAAGCCAAAGCCTGGAGTGAAGTCTCATGGTGCCTGGATTTGGGGAGGTCACCAAGCTACCCGTGTCGGAGGAGGGGGACTGGCTGAAGACAGGGGTAGGAAATAGCAGCCTTTTCTGACCAGCACTCCTCAAACATCGCTGTAGTAGCAACCCCTTTGCGAGCCTGGGAGAGCCAGGGAATGGATAAGTGCAGTGGTGCAGCCTTCTTGCCGTGCCAGAGGGCTCCATTCCTACTTCCCAGTCTTTGCCCAGCTCCCTTGTGCCTAGGGAGGTGCTAAAAACCCAAGAGGGGACTTTCATTTTTTCTGAATAAGACCACTGGCTGTGCTCCTTCAGGAAGACCACCCAAGCCCCCCATTGTCTTCTCTACATAGCCGCAGTGGCATCTCCAACACTTCCTTGCATTCACTCATTTTCATGCAGCCCCCTCCCCACCTGGTACCTTGAAAGTGCTTCATAAGAACTGGGTGAATGGATGAATGTGGAGGAGCGAGTTTCTGTTTCAGACCTGCTGTGTGAGCTTGGGTAAGTTGTTCCACCTCTCTGGACTAAGCCGCCTCTTCAACACGGACATTCTTGGGACTCTAAGAGTGGCGGCTAAGGGCAGAGACTCTGAAGCCCAACTGCTTATGTGCACCATTCTGGCTCTGCCACTTACTAGCTGTGTGATCTTGGGCAATTTCTTCGTTCTCTCTGTATGGCCTTTCTGGAGGATTCCCCTTTCTGTAAGATGGTGATAATAATAGTACCTACCTTATAGGTTGTTAGGATAGAATGATTAATATATGCAAAACTGACATGTAAACTCAAACACAAATGCTTACTGTAGGTGAAGTTCTTAGAATGAGGCCTGTTATATAGGCCCCATCTATTGTCTTTTTTTTTGTTTTTTTTTTTGTTTTGCAGTACCGGGGATTGAACTCATGACCTTGCGCTTGCCAGGCAGGTGCTTATGCCACTGAGCTATATCCCCAGCTGCTTGATTGTCTTATTGTTGGATAAAATAGCTTACTGCCAGTGCTATTTTGATATTTACTGTAGATCAGACAAAGGCTGTCTGGGATGCAGTGAGATACTGATGTATTTCCTCACATCCTTGCAGGCAAGATGGGAAAATTGAGTCTGAATAAAAGCACTAAAAGCATAAACCAGATGATTCCTGAACAGAGGGAGGGCTTATAGTTAGGAATGACACTTTTCTTTCATCCAAACTCTGGATCAAAGTGAAAAGAGGAGTCCCCCCCATCACACTTGTATGCCAATTTAACAACCAACCAAGGTAGTTCCTCTCAGGCCCTCCCTATTCTTTTTTTTGAAGAAGGGCGGTTCTGGGATTGAACCCAGGGAGCTACATTCTCAGCCCTCTGTATTTCATTTTGAGATAGGGTCTTGCTAAGTTGAGCAGGCTGGCCTTGAACTTTTGAGAGCTTGTTTGGAGGTCCTAGCAGGGGAGCAGCTACTCGTATACCCTTCAGCAAGGAAACTGTCCTCCTCTATTGTGGGGTGGTTGTTCTTTGATCAAGCTCGCAGCTTTGGGAGCAGTGAGTCGGGGAAGGAGACACCCGCCTAGCCAGCTGGATCAGCCAAACCAACTCTGGTGATCAATGGCGTGATGGATGTTCCAGCCAGATCACCCTCTCATCCTGGCCTTCGACTTTTGATTCTCCTGCCTTAGCCGCCTGAGACTCTCACATCATGTAGTCTGTACATGCATGTGCGAACTTGCCCAGGTTCCTCCCCATTCCTGGATTTGCGTGTTTATTTGTGTACCTCCCATGGGATAGTGTGTTTAGTCTGGGTCTTATCCGTCTTGAGTTTCCTGTATCAGTTAGCTCCGTGTTCAGCCAATGGTGGATGCGCTCACACACGCCTGCGTGTGCATGTGCGCTCACACGTGGAGCCTTGCTTCTCAGATGTGTGGCTCTTTCACGGATGAGGTGGGCAGGTGGGGCTGGGGAGGGATGACTAGTGCTCCAGGAAGAGAGCTGAAGCTTACAAGGCTCCCCAGAGGCTGAAAGATGGTAGGAAATCAACCAAAGGAAACCCAGTGATTCACTCACCAAATATTTATTGAGTACTGACCGGATGCCAGGCACGTAGAGGATGCAGAAGTGAGCCAAAGACACAGAATTCCTGCTGTCATGGAACCCGCAGTCCAGTGCAGAAACACTGACAAACAAGAGTGAGTAAGATAGAGGGCATGCTAGGAAGGGATGGGTGTTAAGTATGAGGTATGACCAAAGTACAGGGTGAATGTTTAAATTAAAAATTTTTACTGCAGTAAAAGACACACTATCATTAGTTTCCCTCACAATAGTCCCTTTTCCTTTGAACACACTTATCCCGTTGGTTTTTTTTTTTTTTTTTGGTACTGGGAATCGAAATCAGGACCTTGTGCTTGCCAGGCAGGCACTTATGCCACCGAGCTATATCCCCAGGCTGCCCCGGTGTTCTTGCCACTTTCGAAGCAGTTCTGGAAATCCTACTTCAGTAGTGATTTTAGGAAGTGTGATAAAAAATACAGTGAATGCCGCTGCTGAGGGCCATCCAAGGGAAAGGCAGGCTGGCAAAACAACGGCAGGGCGTCCTCCTCCGCCTTATCCATAGGCTCTTCTGGCTTCCAGTGACTTCCGGCTCCTCCCCAAAGTAAAAATGACCATGAAAGGTACATGTTTTGAATTGATTCAGGACATTTTGAGGTAGTCACAGCAGCGTGACTACATAGGCTCATGAGAGAGGGCTTCCAGAATTGCTTCAGGAAGTGGCAGGAGAGGGAGGGAGACTGAAGGGAGAGAAGGGGAAGGGAATGGAAAAAGAATGAAGACGTGTTACGTGCATGTGTCACCTCTCGCAGAAGAATGTAATCATTATGGCCTGCAAATGTGTACTGATGAAAACAAACATTAAAAGAAAGTGGCAAGAACAACGGATAAGTATGTTTGAAGCAAGGGGGAGTATTTTGAGGTGGATTAATGGCAATGTATCTTTTACAGTAATATATTTTTATTTTTTATTTTTAAAGTTTTTTGAGACAAGATCTTACCATGCAGTTCATGCGAGCCTTGAGCTCACTTTGTAGCGCAGGCTGGTCTCAAACTCGCAACAATCCGCCTGCCTCAGCCTCCCAGGTGCTGGGATGACAGGCATATGCCACCACACCCAGCAGTAATATATTTTTAGTCTTAAAACATTCACCTCATGTTTCGATCACACCTCTTAGAAAAAAATAAAGCCGGGTGGTGGGATGGTCTCTGTGTTGCAGTTTGGGTTTAGGGCAGCCAGGGAAGGTGGTCCCTTTTTCCTTCTTGGTGCATATTATTATTTCACAGGGTAGCGGGTTTCAGTTGGTATATTCACATGTGCCTGTAACCTACTTGGATAATTTCCACTTCATTATCCCCTTTGCCCTTCTCCTCTCCTTCCTCTTCTTGCTCCCCTTCACCTTCTCTGCCAGTCTCCTGAGGAGGTGACTCCTGAATAAAGGCTTGGAAGAAGTGAGGGAGCAGCTTATATGAGTATCTGGGGAGAAACAGTCTGGGTCTGGGAAGAGCAAACAGCAAGTGCAAAGGTTCTGCGGCAGTATCCGGGCATGTTTGAGAAAAAACTAGGTTGGGTCTTTTTCAGGCTCTGTACTTTTTTCTCCTTACCATACTTAAAATTAAAGATTTATCCAATTACTGGTTTAAAGTCTGTTTTCCCACCAGACTTTTAACATCTCCTGGTGCAGGGGCTGAATTAAATTCCTGACTCTGCATGGGCCCAGGTAGATAATAGATGTTCAAACATTTTGTTGAATAAATTAGTACGGGGCATTTGGGGCAAAATGAGCTGTGTAAGTAAGAACACACTTGAGAACAGTTATGCAGAGGTTTGGGAGTCTTAGCTGTGGGTAGGGTTGAGGATAGGATGCAAGAGGGGCTTTGGAGGCTACCTGAAGCTGTGCTTCTGGGGCCTCTCCTGGAGGTGGGGCTGGGCCAGAGAGGGGCTGCAGAGTGGATGTGTGGCTGAGGGTGGTTACCTGGAGCAGGGGACAGAAGGAAAGACAGAGCCTATTAGCACCTCCGCACTGCTGGATCAATAAGCCCAAAATGTGAGCCCTTTGTAGTTTTGCTGCTGCAGGACTGAAGTCTCCCTGGGCACCTCTGTGTGCGGGAACCAGTCAATAAGCAGGTGAGGCTTAGTTCCAGTCCAAACAGTTGTCCACAGTGTGCTCTTTTAGAGGGTTTTCCCATAGGGCGAACATCTGGTACAGCAACATTTGCAAATCTGGGGACACAAGAAGGTCCCCAGGAGTGACTGTTGTGGATCCAAATCCATCTTTTTGGGGCAGGGGTGTAGGTCAGTGGTAGAGCATTTGTCTAGCATGGCTCAATCCCTAGCACAGGAAAAAAAAACCCTCTCATTTTGTCAAGCAAATACTTACTGATGCCTAGTGGATGCCTGAGTTAGGTGGAGTGGTAGACCAGAGGGACACAGTGAGATTGTGATCAAGGTTCTGGTGGTATTTTTTTTAAGAAAGTTTGAGGGACAGGTGGAAAGAAGAGGGAAAATGTTCATGCAGAGCTGTTCCGAGGGTCCGTGGTCTGAGCTGGGGGTGGTGGTGGTGGCTCCAGCCTGAGTACCTGTGTGGGTGCCTTGGGCAGATCCCTCTGATTCCAGAGTGAGGGCAAAATCAGATTTAGAGGTCACCTGGTGCAACCCTGTAGGTTACACAAGGGTTCGAAGTCTACACCCTACCCCACACCCTGCATGGCCTTAGTCCTCAGGTGTAAAACCAAGGTATTGGGTCAGATGACCTCGGAGCTCCTTCCTGGCTCTCGTATTTTGTAATATTATAAATATGGGGAAGTTGCACACAGGTAGACTTGCTCCATGACAAATATGGCCTCTGGTCTTAACACCGAGAGGGAAGGGTAGTAGAGTTCAATCCCCATAGTCCTTCTTCGTGTGCACCCCTAGGGCTCAGCAGTAAATCCTAGTGGTCCCCCAGGAGGGTTTGGAGCGGTGTCCCTGCGGGACCCATGCTGTCTCCCAGCTCATCGTTTTCCAGGCTGCCTCCCCTCTCCTTGGGACTCACAACGCTTTCCTGAATCTTTTCTCTCCTCTTCCCTTCCTCACTTGGCCGCATACTCCTTGAGTTTCTTTGCTCTCTCCGCTGAAGACCTTGTCTCTTCTTCCCCGTTAATGTCCCTCAGGGCTGCTGCTGGGTGGCCTGGGGGAAGGAGGAAGGGGTTTAGAGTCCTTCGGTGGGAGAGAACACCTGCTCACAGTTGCCTGGTCCGCAGGGGAGGCCTGTGATTGCCCCAGTCGCTGAACCTGACTTCCTCGTAGCACAGCCACTTGAATGTACCACACCATAGAAATGATCCCTGAAATATCGCCTTGCCAGTTGAATGTAGTGTGCCAGTTCACTGTCTGTCCTGGCTTTCAGTTGTATTACTAAAGACCACAGTGTCCTACCCTCCAAATGCACTAGGTTCTAGAAAAGGGGCAGGGGACGGGGAGAAACAGCCTGTCTGCCATGTAAAGGAGTTGCAGACATTCCTAAGAACCAGAGTCTTCTAACTCTGCTGGCCGGCAGGGAGGAGTCTAAATGCAGGCTGCTGGATTCCCTGCCACTGGGGACTTTCCTGGGAGGAGGTACTACTAAAATATGAGTGCTTCTCTGCTGGCTAGCATCTGTACTCCAAGACCGAATTCTATGGGGAACCACAAACTCCCTCTTCTCTCCCACTGCCAAAAGTTGTTTTCTAAATGTGCATTTATTTTGGAGCCTGGGTACTTCTAATTTGTTCCCTGGATTTGCAGGGCTGAGACCCAGGTGGACCGGCCTGGTACTGCATCAGGAAGAGCAGGGATGCAGGCAGGCTCTGCGACACTGCTTCCCTTGGTCCTGGATGGAGATGCCTGCCTCGAGCGGGTGGGGCCTCCTGGGTGATTGCTGGGTTGGGCGAGAGGAGGGATGAGGACTAGGACACCCTAGTTTTCTGTGTCATTTCCAAAGCCCAGAGTATCTTTTAGCTCATGATGGAAACAGCACCTATGCTGTCCTCCTGATCATGGGGCTGCTCCGAGCCTTCCTCCTCCACCTCTTGGAGGGAGAACTTCCTTTCTGAGTCTTCATTTTTCCCTGTCTGACATCTCAGGGCGCTTGAGTGCCTCATCAGAACCCCACCCCCTCTTCCTCTGCTCTGAGCAAAGCTCCCCTCCTTCCCCACCTCCTTCTCCAGGAAACCCTCCCTGAAAGGCCCTCAACGTTCTTGTTCAGGGCTGGGCCTCCCCACTGGCTATTGCTACGGTTCAGGGCTGCAGGTGCTTCCTTGTCTTTGGGGGAGGCAGGCTCATCTCTCCCACCAGCTGGCGGCTTCCTGGGCTGGGCCTGGGTCTCCTGATTTGAGCTCTCTGTGCGGGGCACCTGTACCCCCGGTGTGTCAGAATAAGTCAGCCGGAGCCAAGTGGCAAACACAGTCAGGCCAAGAGCATCTTGTTTTCCAAGGCCCAGCCCAGGTCTGGGAGGGGATAAAAGTCTCGTGCTGGGGCCCCAGGGCAGGAACACATACACCTTGTCCATCTGTCCATCGGTCTGCTGCTGTGTACCTGCTGTGTCTGCCATGTCTCTGTCCCCGTGCCGTTCCCAGAGGGGCTTCAGTACTCGTTCAGCCTGTTCTGCTCTCTCAGGGGGCCATGGCAGGGGCAGTTTCAGCAGCAGAAGCCTCAGTTCTTTCAGGGGCTGCCGAGGAGGCTCTCGAGGAAGGGCTTGGGTGTCCCGAGGAAGACTGGGGATGCGGTCTGGGGAAGGGACTGGTGGGCCTGGGCTTTCCTTGTGTCCTCCAGGGGGCATCCGAGAAGTGACCATCAACCAGAATCTGCTGACTCCCCTGAAGATTGAGATTGACCCCCAGTTCCAAGTGGTGAAGACACAGGAGACCCAGGAGATCCGAACTCTTAATAACCAGTTTGCTTCCTTCATTGACAAGGTGAGGGTCCACCCAGCTCAGCCCCTGTCTCTGTGGCTCTGTCTGAGGAGCTGCTCTTGATGGCCTGGGAATGGGAAGGTCTGACCTCTTTCTGCGACTTTCCCAATCACTTTTGCAACAAGGAAGTCTTCTAGAGGCCTAAATGGAGTCTCTGGTTATGCCGAACCTGTTCCATGGCTGAGGCTCAGGGTTAGAGAACTACTGGCCAGCCTGGGAAGACCCTCCTGTCAGGCTGGCCCAGCATTTGGATGTGCTCAGGCTCCCGTGGAAGGGCATGAGGTACCCTGCCCAGGCAGTGTGGGAAGACAGGGGACAGTGGTGCTGAGAGAATGTCCCCAAAGCTTGACTTACTGGAAGCCATGCCCGGAAGCCCCTTAGGAGCCTCAGAGATGCCGTCCTTGGCTGCAGGTTCGGTTCCTAGAGCAGCAAAACAAAGTTCTAGAGACCAAGTGGCACCTGCTGCAGCAACTGGAGGTGAGTGACAGCCCCCAGGGCCTGGAGTCTGTCTTCGAGGCCTACCTGGCCCAGCTCAGGGAGCAGGTGGAGCAGCTGCAGAGAGAACGATGGACTCTGGATGCCGAGCTGACAGCCTTCCAGAAACAGGAAGAGGAGTATAAGGCCAAGTAGGCAAACCACAGTTCTCTTGGGGGCTGGGAGGGCTCAGATCGGTCTGGGGACCCATGACTGCCTCTCCGCTCCCTGCTTTGTGCCCCCTTCACCAAGCCACAGAACCCCACCTCTTGCAGGCCAAAGAGACACAACAGCCTCCCTGCCTGCCTTGGAGGAAGGGCAGGGTGACCTCTCTCCATGGGGCTGAGGTCCATTCCCACAGGCCCCAACTATGAGGGCCATGTTTCTGGTCAGGTCTGGGAAGGGCTTATTCAAACAAGGCTGCAGTGGGGTTTTCTCGAGAAATTCCTGTTTAGCAGGCTTTGGGCTAAAGTGACTCAGATGTTCTCTGGTCTCAGGGTTGGAAGGAGATCAATTTAGTGGGACCATCCCTAGGCCCATGGCATGATTCACAGCTGGGCTGTGGTTAAGGTTAGGACTCCTCACCTAGGTCACCTGGTGGTGACAGGAGGCTTGTACTGGAGAGCCTGTGAGCATGGGTGGCCATGTGGCCTTGGGCAAGCCATTTGCCCTCTGCTGGCCTCAGTTTCTGCAGCTGTACACTGGGAAAAATGCTATTTTGCTTTGTCAAAACTCAAGCTGCCTGCCATAGATATTGGTTGTGAGTAGTAATGAGAACAAGCACTTGAATGTGTCCTAGAAACTAACTGTGGCCTCCTATCATAGTGGACACTGGTGGAAAGAGTGGCCCAGGTACGTGGCTAGGATGTGACAAAACTGCTGGTCAGGAGAACAGAGAGGGCGTGGCCATGGGTCCTGCTGTGGGGCATGTAAATTTGAGAAGGTTCCTCTCAGGGAGGGAAGTGGAGGACAGGACCCGGGGCTCCATCCCCACACACCTGACAGTGTCCATTTTTACTTCCTTGGCAGGTATGAGCTGGAGGCCCACAGACATGCCACGGTGGAGAATGACTTTGCTGTCCTCAAAAAGGTGTGTGTGGGAGTTCATGTGTCCATGTGGAGCCTGAGCCCCCGCCATGCCCGGAGCTTGGTCATAGGCTGGGAGAGGGGGAAACTCTTCCTGATGGAAGACATGCCATCACCCCGCCTTCCCACCCATCCTAGGGGTGAAATGGGACAGTTACTTAGACATAGGGAGTCTCCTGTCGCTGCAGGAGAGAGGGGGTGGGAGCAGATGAAGCAGACTTCATCAAGGGCTTCATCAAGGAGCGTGGTGTGGGTCAGGGAGGGGCAGGCTGGGCTGGAGGAGGGAGGAGGGGTCTCTGGAGATGTGATGGGTGGGAGTTGAGCAGTGGAGTACAGAACTCTGAAGCTGGCTTAGGACTCATGGAGAGCAAATGGTGGATACATGGCTTCTTTCTGTTCCCAGGAAACGGATGGGGCTTTCTGGAGCAAGATGGAGTTGGAAGGGAAACTGGAGGGTCTGAGAGAATTCTTTTGCTTCTTGACTCGTCTGTATGAAGAAGTGAGGATCTGCCAAGGGCATGGGGGAGTGATGAAGGGGACAGGATGGGCAGGGGACTCTCCATGGCTATGGGAAACATTGACCAGGACAGGAAGCCTCTTAGGTGGCTTAGATTTGCTGTCATTCAGGCCTTGGACAATCACTGAGAATTTACTATGTAGATTGCTAGGTACTTGGGCTACATCAATGACTAATCAGACAAAAATCACAAAGTTTGCTTTCTATTGGGAGACAGACTGGATTTAGCAAGTAAATAAATTATATAGTATGTCAAGTGATCAATGCCGTGGAGAACAGGCAAAGGGGAATGGAGAATGGGAGGCAGGTAGCAGTTTCGGACAGGCCTTGCTTAGCAGGTGGAATTGGAGTGACGATTTGAGGGAGGAGAGGAAGGTCACCATGAGGGTGGGTTTCTGGGATTGTGGGCAGAGGCTGCAGCCTGCAGCTGGGAGCGCTGGTGTCACTGAGGCAATGCAAGGAGGCCATCGGGCTGGAGCAGTAGGAGCAAGTGAGAAGGGAACAGGGTTGGGGTCAGGGGAGAGATGGGGGCAGGTGATTCTGAGCCTTGCAAGCCATTTTCCTTTAGTGCCCAAGTGGCAAGCATCACTAGAAACCATCTCTTTGATTTTATTTTCAAAGAAGGATGCTGAGTCCTGCAAGGCAGCTATACTCATTGTGAATGAGGTAGGCAGAGAGTGGAGTCTGGGCAAAAATTCAAGCGCCCTTCCCCACTGAGGGCCTCAGGGAGAGGGAGTGCGGGTGGTAGGCACTGAGGCAGTCTTCCCTGCAGGAACGGAGCCAGCTGCAGACACAGGTGGGTGACACATCTGTGGTGGTGTCCATGGACAACAACCGCTGTCTGGACTTCAGTGACATCATCGATGAGGTCCGTGCCCGGTACGAGGAGATTGCCTGCACCAGCAAGGCTGAGGCTGAGGCCTTGTACCAGACCAAGGTACTGGGGGTGGGGCGTGGCACGATGCCGGAAACTGCTGGGTCTCCATGTCCACAGCCTAGGGTGCTGACCCACCTTGGTTCCACTGGGGCTGCTCTGATAACTTCCCCAAAGGTCCAGGGCTGGCTGGACCCTGGCTGGAGAAAGCATGGCCCCACTCCAGGAGGGAGGCACTACAGGGGAGCCATGGGAGACAAGCTTGGACTTCAGCAGGCACAGCTTCTGTGTCCTGGTCCCAAGCAGCTAGTGCACACAGGAAAAGGCAGACGTGAGGGAACTCTCCAGAGGGGATGGTGCTTCCCACGGTGTTGCGGTGAAAGGTGGTGGGCTTCTCCATCAGTGGTGTCCCCTGTGTTCCTTTCAGTACCAGGAGCTTCAGTCATCAGCCCAACTTCATGGGGACAGCATGAAGGAAACCAAGATCCAGATCTCCCAGCTGCAGCATGAGATCCAGAAGCTTCAGAGTCAGATTGCCAACCTCAAGGGCCAGGTCAGGTTGCCAGGGCCCTCCCAAGACCTCCGCTCCTGTGTCTCACTGTCCCCTGGGGCTCTCTCCCTAGTCAGGCTTGCTAGTGGCTTTGTGCACAAGGCCTTGATAGCTGGCTGGGGCTCTGGATCATTTGGGTGGGAAGAACCGCAAGCCCCATCTAACATGAATTCTGCCTTCCTCCTGTTACTTGTAGGCTGCACTTTGGCTTTTTTAGGATCGCCTTACTACACATTGTGGCCCAGGGGAACTGTCATGTTTGTTACTATGTAGTCCACATCCAGGTGGATATTTTGCTTTCAACTTCTTGGGGAGAGGGTTAATTTATTTCTTATCTCCTCTTTTGACTCTTACTCTTTAAACAGCTAGGAATTTAAGACCTAACACTGACTTTTGGGTCCCCTGGTGGAGAAGAGTTCTTAGAGAGCAGGTTACGGTGGGGGCTGAGCCTTCTTAGGTAGTTGCCTCACAAGGGGAGGGCGGATTTCCTCCCTCCCCTTGGTTCCCTGCTCCTCTGGGAGAGCCCACTCCCAGATGGGAAGGATATGACTTACTAGTTGTCAAGGATCTGTGCACTCATATTCCTCAACTCCAAAGGATTGACTTTGTGACCCACCAAGGGTGGCGAACAGAGGCAGAGTTAGGTGGATCAGAACTGCAGCTGGATTCCCGAGTCACATGCAGTCTACCCATATGCAAGCAGGGCCCTCAAGGACGTTTCTTGGAGCATGCATAGGCCATTCACATTGGAATAGGTGCAGGGCCTGAGATGGATGGGACCTGGGTCTAGCACTCAGTTTGCTTCCTCTGTGGAAATCTTGGTCTAGAATCCCCTAGGTGTCATTATGATGCAGATTTCTGGGTTTCATACCAGACCTTGGGAACCAGAATCTTCCAAGCCTGGGTCCCAGAAACCTGGTGATTCTGAAGCAAGTGGTCTTCAGAGGCCAGGGCCACCCTGAGGAGGGTCTATTGGGTGTCCAGGCCTGGGATCACAGGTCCTAGCCCATAGCCATGCACCTTTCCTGTGACAGTCCCTCTTTAGGGTCAAGTGGCCCTTCTTTTGCACAAGCCTGGAAGACTGAGGTCCCCTGTGCCAGGGCCTGGTGTGCTGGATACCAGCTGCCATAGGTTGGGGGTGTGGGTCTTTGCTCTGCCCCTTCTGCACCCGCCCCCCCCCCCGTCACCTTTCTGAGTCTCATCTTGTTCAGGTACAGAGTGGAGATGCTGTTCCCATGCATGGGGTGCTGGTGTGGGGGTGGAATCATGGAGCCTTTGGGGAGCTGCTTCTCTCCTGAATCTGATGTGAGGGTAAATCAGCTGTAAGGAAGATGGGCAGGTGCCCTGTCTTTCCTCTAATTTCTTACTGGATGGGAGAGTAAATACAGGGACTATATTTTTCTTTTTCTTTTTTTTTTTTTTTTCCCGGTACCAGGAATTGAACTCACGACCTTGCACTTGCCAAGCAGGCACTGTGCTGCTGAGCTAAATCCCCAGCCCCAAGGGACTATATTTTTCAAACTAACATTTGATATGCTCTGACTATTTGAAACTGGACCATGGTGGGCCTCAAGATGAGGATAAGAACCCATACAGCACAGAAAGATCTTTAGGTGCCTCGGGAGAGAGTCTCATAAAGGTTGGGGTGGGGTGGGGCAGAAAAAATAGGGGTGGTGCCAAGACAGGTGTATTAGTTTCCTACGCTGTGGCACAAATTATCACAAACTTGGTGATTTAAAACAACAGAAATTTATTCTTTCACAGTTCTGGGCCCCGCAAATATGAGCTCAAGGTGTTGCTAGGGTTATATTCTGTCTGGAGGATTTGGGGAATCCTTCCTTTCCTCTTCCTAGCTTCTGGTGGTGCCAGGACTTCCTTGTTTAAGTGCAGTACCAATTTCTGCTTACGTCTTCATGGTGTCTACTCTGTCTCTGTGACTTTGTCTCCTCTAATAAAAGTACTGGATTTAGGGCTTAGCATAAATGCAGTATGGTATTATCATGAGATCCTTAACCAATTCTATCAGTGAAAATCCACTTCTAAATAAGCTCACATTCTGAGGTTCTGGGTGGGCACAAAACTTTGCAGGACCACATTCAACCCGCTATAGCAAGGCAAGGAAGCAGGGGAGGAATAATTTCCTTTAGAATGAGAGGAGCTGGGGTGGGGTGGTCATGACAATTCTGAGCTCCTGAGATTATGGTCCACCCTAACCCTCCAGGTATGTCCGCAGTGGATGCTTTGGAGGCTGTGCTGGGCACACAGCCACTTTCTCCCTCATTTTTACCCACTTCCAGAATGCTGACATGCAGTCGGCCATCAGCGATGCTGAGCAGCATGGGGAGCTGGCCCTCAAGGATGCCAAAAGCAAGCTGGATGAACTTGAGGGTGCTCTGAGAATGGCCAAGCAGGACATGGCCAGACTGCTGAGAGACTATCAGGAGCTAATGAGCACAAAGCTGTCCCTGGATGTGGAGATTGCCATGTACCGCAGGCTGCTGGAGGGCGAGGAGTGCAGGTGGGGCAGCTTGGATAGACCTGGAAATATGTGCGTGGGTTGGGAAGGAGATGGAATGCCAAGATAGTGCTCCCTTTGCTAAAGCGGATTCTGAGAGATTTCCTGACACTGTGGGTCACTAAGGGCATCCATCTCTGCTGGGAGGGATTTTAAATTGGGGATGTGGATTTTATGTGCTGAGAGAGTAGTTGAGCTGCTCTTGGAGGTGGGATGCTGAAGCAGGAGGATGGGAAGTTTGAGCCCAGTGTGCACAAGTTAGCAATTTAGAGAGATCTTGTCTACAAAACACAATTTTTGGACACCTGGGGACACATTCTTTTCAACATTTCTCATTTCTTCTTGTCCTTTCTTCCCCAGGATGTCTGGGGAGTGCACCGGGCAGGTGATAATCTGTGAGTATCAGGGGACCTTTAGAGTGGGAACCCCATGGATGCTAAGGACCTTTCTGAGACCCTGGTGCATTTTTTGGCAGCCACAGTGGGAGATAATGCAATTGTACCTGGAGGTGTTGGTGGCAGCCGAGGAGGCACTTGTGGATTCAGAGGTAGAAAAGGCAGCTTTGGATCTGGCTGCTCCAGCGTTGTGACTGGAGGCTTCAATAACACCCTGGGCTCTGGTCAAGGCCCTACTTCAAGCTCCTGCTCCATGTCTGGCTCTGGCTTCAGCTCTGGCTCCAGCTCCAGCTCCAGCCACCATACCATCCTGAAGAAGACAGTGGAGTCAAGCCTGAAGACATCCATCACATACTGAGTGACCTGGTGACCACTTCTTTCCTGGACCCACCAGCCCTACTCCTACGCTGTCCCCCAGCTCATAACAAACCTTGAATCCAATGCCCACCTCCCAAGCCAGCCCAAGGGGATTCTGAGAAAGTCAATAAAGTCTTACCTACCTGCTGTCCTGAGCGAGTGGGCCTGCTGGTCTTGCTTTGCCTGGGGATTTACATCTCATTCACGTGCTTCCCCAACACCCCCAGTAATGGTGCATGGTGCTCTGTGCTCCAGCCAGCCAACCTCATTTTCTCCGTGTTGCCTTTAGGCTGAGCTAGAAAATCTGCGGGCTGACTTGCACAGACTACACCCTAGAGATTGTCCTTTAGCAGGAGGGGAGAGGCCCAAGACTCACTGACCAAGGCTGAAGGTTGGGGCCAAGGGGTGCCCCCTCCTGCCCTCTTTTCCCTCATAGCAATCACTCTCCCTGGGTGGGTATTCCTTCATCTCGGTCCCTCTTCCCCTATCCCTCCCACAAACTATTCAGAGAGAACCATACTTGAGGCTCTGTGCTAGGACTGGGGCTGCTCAGACAAGGGTCACGTCTCACCCTGTCTACTTCTGGTGTCTCCTGCATCATCTGTTTCACCAATGGGAGCCAGAGCTCTCTTCTCAGTCCCCAGCCTCTGGGGCCAGAGCCTAGCCTTCTGGGAGTAATTTATATCCTCTGTACTGGGAAATGGGGATTTGTGGAAAGTCCCTTTGTGTCCTGTCTTTTCTGGTTACATTCCTTTAACGGCCTGGATCCAGCTCTATCCAGGCCAGTAAGCCTGGTATTATTACCTCTTCTATTTCTCATTTATAAAGTTTACCCTGGCCTTTATGGAGAAATGCTCCTGCAGGTTAACAGTTTAGCACAGATGCTAAGCAATAGCCTTTAAATATGGGGCTTTAGAGGAGAGGCCATGGGGCAGACACAAAGGTTCCCCGTGGCAATTTGCAGTGTTTCTGCTACTTTTCCCAGCAGTTCAGCTCTGCCCCTGGCTTGCACACTTCACCCAGCAAGACAAAACTCTGCTCCCCAAACTGCTCTCCTTAGAAGGCAGTTTGTAGAATATCTGTGGTGCCCAAGCGTGTCCCATGGCATCTCACCGAAATCCCAGTCAGATTGTCAAAGGAGTCCTTCAGGTCTTCCAGTGTGTCCCTTGAGTGCTGTCCGAGTCTACTTCCCTGGACTTTTCAGTGGCTCTTGTGACCTGCTCCCTTGCCATCTGACTGCTATGACAGGTTCTAGTCCTGACCTGGGACAGTCTCCTTCATCTCTGCTTCTCCTTCCTAAGTCAGCACCAAAATTTCTCTTCCTGGAAATCGCCATTTCTGAACCTGCTGGACCCTTTCTGTTCCCAGAGCAGTCTGGCTGCACTTGCCGTCCTGGGATCTGTCTGTCAAGTGCTGGCTGGGGACTCTGCTCCTCTGTTAACCTGGGACCTCTGGGCAGGTACTTCTGTGTACGCAGGAAGGGCATCTCAGCCCAGCCTGTGCCTGGGAGCTGGAATTGTCCTCCTACCCCCTTCTCCCTTGGCTTCCATCCCATCCCCAGGCCTGTCTGTACACGAGGCTGAAAACTTCCCCTCCTTTCCTCACTTATCAGGAAGCATTGCAGGAATCTAGGCACGTAGGAGTCAGGGTCAGTGTTGGGAGGGGCCGGCAGAATGGTCCTTCTCCACCCACCCAGACTACAGTGTGGGCTTCTGCCTTTCTCTCCCCCATTTCCACATCCAGGTGGGGACCTGGCACAGCCCCAGCTCTGTAGCCTGGGCTGTGGGAGGTCAGGCCATTCCTCTCCTGCTTTAGGGATCAGGCAGCCCTTTTCTCAGATCCATAGGTTTCTGCATCAGTGGTCGAAGGAGAGGACTTTCAGCCTGGTGGGAAGGAGATGAGAATGGGAGCCTGAGGCTGGAACCCTTGGGCTTGAATCCCAGCCTTGCTACTTCCCAGTGGTATGTCTTCAATCAAGTGATTTAACCTCCCCATGCTCAGGGTCCTTCTCTGTAGCAGACATTTATAGCACAGGGCCTCACAGGGCCTCACAGGGCTGGGTGGGACCTTGCCAGTCAGCGTTCCTGGAGGAAATAAATTCACCCCTCATAGCTCAATTAAATTGATTTTTTAAAAAAATACAAGATATGTTCTGTCTTCTTTTTTCCCCAAAAAGCACTGATGGTCTTTCTTCAGTGTTGAAAGACGTGGCGCCTTACACGGGCTTTGGTGGGGGCTGATGGTGGCACCTTTGGGTCTGAATTTGGGTGGGATTACTTGGTTCTTAAGGGCTTTACTGGATCCATTCCTGAGAACTGTGCTGTGAATGGACAACTTGGGCAGCACACAGCTGCACCCATGGCTCAGGAAGCACACAGACATCATGGACACTTGCTTGAAGGATGTCCCTGATGGTGGTGGTGTCTGCCATATTTAAAATGATGAACTTCTTAATGGCCTTGTCTTGGGGCATGCACTGATTTATGCAGTGAATTGTGTGTGGTCCTGGATCTTTTGGGCATGGTCATTATTCCTTCCTTTCCTTGTCATCCTGGAAGTGAGGGCCCAAGACAGCTAAACTGACTTTAATGAAAGGGTTACTGTAAGTGTGTGTGGGGTTGATAAAGGACCTGGAGCCCAGAGACCAATAACAGAGGACTAGCCCTAGAGTGGTCAGCCTATCCAGTATGTTGAAGGCCCAGAGGACTTTCAGTGCTAAAACAGGGACAGCCCTGGGACTATCAGGACAAATGGGTCACACTACGTGGAGCTGAAGAGACAAGAGAAGTGAACCGAATGGATAACGGAGCTGCTGGAGCTGTGGAGGAGGGAGCCTCTGCAAGAGCTGTAATTGTGTTAGCGGAGAAGCAGGGAAGAAGCCCTAACATCGCTCCTGCTCTGATCTCGCTCCCAGCCTGTGTCTCTCTGTGGTCAACCCAATTGGAAGCAGAGGACAAGGAGGCAGCCCATAAGACAAGAGAAGAAATATAGCTCTGGGGTGCGAAGGGGGCTGGTGGAGCACAGCCAGTGTGGAGAAGAAACATGTTATTGCATGACAAGTGCTTAGGCTACTCTGGGCCAACAAATGCTATTAACAATAAGGCTTCTTAGATTAGAAAGTGCTACTTCTCTCTGGGGGGCCTTACCCACCCACGTCTTCCCCATTGTTCAGTACCCAGGCTGGCCAGGAGAGGGGCTCAGTTGCTGTTTTAGCTGTTTTGCTCCATTCTTTGGGCTGTGGTGGAGACAGCGTTCAACCCTCTCCGCTCTTGTGTCCTGCTGGCTGCAAGGAACTCTGGGCAAGTGACAGTCTCCAGACCTGGGCCCCTCGGTGGGAAGCAGCAGCATGTGGCAGCTCTCCCTCACCATGGAAGCCTGGAGGGGAGGAAAACACTCTTCCTTGGGCTTGTTAAACAGTATTTGCGGGTGGCCATGTATCTGAATGACACTTGTGCACTTAGTAGAGACTGAACTAACTCTTTGTGACTACAGTTAGCTGAGCGCTGGGTAATTGCAGGAGGCTCTGTATCCAGTTAACTGGTGAAGGTGTCTCTACAGTGTACTTCCATTTCTCATAAATGCTGTCAGATTGTGTGATGGATTGAAGTCCTCTAAACCTGCTTTGTTCTGAGGGCTGTCTGAATCACAAAATCATTTAATGTCTTATTTTGTTCTGTTTACAATTGCTTAAATAAATTCTAATCATAAAAGTCTGAGTGTTCTTCCTTTTTTTGGTGCTGGAGATCAAACCCAGGGGTGCTTTACCAACGAGCTACATCCCATCCCCTTTTATCTTCGTTTTGAGGCAGAGTCTTGCTAAGTTGCTCAGGGTGGGAGCCCTTGAACCTGTGATCCTTCTGCCCCAGCCTGTCAAAGTTCTGCATTTATGAATATTTCCCATTAAGAGGCTGCAGAAAGAAGGGCTGAGCTCAGGTGTTTGAGAACAGACTGGAGAGAAAGGGCTGGAGGAGGCCGAGGGGTCATAGGGGCCCCGTCAGGGCTGAGGTGGGGAATGTCTACCTGGGATTGTGTTTCCAAGCAGCGCTGTGCTCCCGAGAGTGACCCTGAGCTGCTGCACATCTGTCACCAGCTCCCAGCGCAAAGCCTGCCAAAGTGCTTGGTGAATATGTGAATGAGTTGTGTGCGTGGATGTGTGCGTGTGTCTCTGGGGTGGGGTGTATTTGTGTTTACAGCACAACTCCCACTCCCACCACCCCAGCTGCCTGGTGACTCAGAGGCCTGACATCACTCTCGCCCAGGGGCCCACAGCACATCTTGGAGGCTAAGGCCCCACTCAGGTGTCTCTCCTCCCACACTGCCCCGGAAGAGATAAGGGAGGGTGAGTCTTCTAGCTTGGGGAGAGGAGATAAAGGTTGGTGGGAAGTGATGGCTTAGTCCAGGATCTCTATCGCTTTTTTCCCAAAGGACTTTTATGGAGCACTGTTCCTAGAGGAAGGAGAGCTGAGACCCAGTGAGGTTGAGAGTTGCCTGAGGACACACTGCTTGGTGGGGATTCATCTCTCAGCCCATCTCCCCCAAATGCCTGGTATCTTAACTCCAAACAGGGAGGATAACCTGTTGTGCACTGAGGGCCGAATTCTGTGAGTGTACATCAACCCGTCCCTTGGGAGAGTCCGTTTCGACTTCTTCAAGCAATGGGAATGCACTTATAGCCTCCCACTGGGCTTAGTAAAAGATCCCAGAGCCTCTCAGGGATGGGAGGGGGTTCCCTGTCTGCCTTCCCTGGGCTGATGGAGGGTGCCTCCTTTGTCACAATCCCATGCCTCTGTACTGGGGTCTGGGGGCAACAAACTGGCCGAACATCCCTGCTCCTTCCCTGAGGCCAGTCTGTCCTCTCTGGGGCCATTCTCCTGCTGAAAGCTGAAGCAGGCAAGGAGGACCAGTCTGTCGGTCATCTTCCAGTCATCTGCAGTCCTACATTTGTAGTCTGCTTTTGCCATTGCTGTGTTTAGTTCCAGCCATCTGAGGTGGGCAGGGTGCAGAAGGCCAGTAACATAAGAGCCTCTGGCTCCTCTGAATCAAGCATTTGGGCTCCTGGTGGGCAGGGGAAGAGGGGAATGATGGGACACATTATGGGATTCTTGGGGCTTTTGTTGATGATGTACCCAAGGGATTTATACATCTTTTCCAGGATAGCCGTATTCTCTGCCCACCCTATCTCTCTCCAAAGTGGCGATCCCTTTTGGGAGGACTCCACTACAGGGCATAGGGCTGGGGTCTCAGCTGAAGACTGAAGATCCCTGCCTTGCTTCAGCCCCCAGAAGAAAGTGGGCTGTGGTCCCAGTTCCCGGGCCCTGTCTGAGGACCCCGGGCCTTCCTAACCCCTTATCATGTGCCCAGGCCCCATACTTGGACAAGGGCTCTTTCTCCGTCCTTGAACCCATTTTTGTTCTGCAGGATCTTCGTCCAGGGTATGATGAAAGAACAGACCGTCTCTATGCCCATCCTCTCACCTGTGCTCCAGCCCTGACCCTGCCGGGAGGCAGCAGGCTGTGGGCTGGGAGGCTGGAACTACGGCAGGCCTGGGCTGTCTCTCCAGCAGCCCATTGCCCAACGCTCCCTCCCTTACCACTTGCATAGCCCTGAGCCCCGAGGCTTTGGCTGACAACAGGGCCCTGGGACAAACCCCACAGAACAGAGCCCCATTGATGGCGGCCATCAGGGCTGGGTGGGAGGAGACCAAGCCAGCCACTGGGTGGTGGAGGTGGCCGTGGGAGCCCGTGTCATCCTGTTCCAAGCGAGGAGAGCCTGAGGGGGGAGACGGTGGCATCCTGCCCCAAACAGTCTGGGCTCAAGCCCAGCTCCAGAGCACAGGTGATGGCGGGGAGGGGCCATCCCTCCTCCCTGGGGTGATGGGGCAGGGGTGTGTATTTCAGAGCCCAGGGGCCAGCCCAGCTAGGAAGAGATAAAAAGGCCATTAGTGGCTCAGCAGCTCACTACACTCCCTCCTACTCTCATCTGCTCTGGTGCTCCAACAGCCATGAGGTCCTCTGTGTCTCGGCAGACCTATGCTACCAAAGGAGGCTTTAGCTCCAACTCCGCCAGTGGAGGGGCCGGCTCTCGGACCCACACCAGCTTCAGCTCAGTGACTATGTCCCGGAGCGGTGGCAGTGGTGGTGGGGTCCACTACGGCCCCCGCATAGGTGGCTTTGGTAGCCGGAGCCTCTATAATTTGGGGGGCAGCAAGAGCATCTCAGTCAGTGTGGCCTCCTCGGGCCGGGGTCTGGGAGGCTTTGGCCACAGCAGTGGGGCCTATGGAGGCCTGGGTGCTGGCAGGCAGACATTTGGGCCTGTCTGTCCTCCTGGTGGGATCCAGGAAGTCACCATCAACCAGAGCCTGCTGACCCCTCTCAATGTGGAGATAGACCCAGAGATCCAGCGTGTGCGCACCCAGGAGCGTGAGCAGATAAAGACCCTCAACAACAAGTTCGCCTCCTTCATCGACAAGGTGGGCTGGGTTAGGAGTGGTGGCGTGCAATGGAAGCCGGGTCTCTGGGCCAGGTGGGCCAGGCAGAGGATGTTCTACTCACATGGACAGGTTGGGGCTGGGGGATGACTTTGATCTCTGTCAGCCTGAGCCTGGAGCCTGAGATGTGGATGACCTGGACCATCTTCTGGGTCTTTGCTGTGAATGCAGGTGAATCTCCATCTACTTATGAGGCCTGCTGGTCAAGCCCACCTTGACGGTGTGGGAATCTTTCCTATGGTCATAATTAACATGGTTACATGGTAGCTTTATCTTACAATTAAAATTGAATTGTTCCCATTACTCCTCTGAGCATGGTGGCCTTTACCACTTTTTATCATTTTATAACTGGAGGAATTATGGTTCAGGAGTTGTGCTTCCAAGACTGCAGGTTGTGCTCTGTCAGATCCTGTCCTTCAAGGGCTGATGTGATCAGAATACAACTGGGTTGGGGGCCCCAGGGAAGTTCCCACTGTTTCTCCTTCTCCCTCCATGTTCGAGCTAAGAAGCTCAGTTTGTGATGGACAATGAGGAAGTTGATCACCATTCACCATAGCATTTGACCTGTTGCAGTCTGGGAGTATCCTGACTCTTTTATTTGGTCCCAGGCTAACTGGGATGATTCTTATACTGTTCTCTGGCATTTCTTGGTCCTTCTGGCATAATCTACCTTGCTCCTGAGCCAAGGCAGTGGAGTCATGATGGGGATGACCTGATGGACAATCATACCTTGGTTCTGTGATTTGTGCTTTTACAAAGCACGTTCATATCCCTTGCTCATGTGATCCCACTGGGGTTCCATGAGGAGTCAGGATATATGATATTGTGCTCATTTTTATGAGGAGAAAACTGAGCTTGAGAGAGGCCAAGTGATTTGGCCAGGATCATAGCGATCCCAGAAAGCAGAGGTAGAACTGGGAGCTCAGGTTCTGGATGCCATGATTCTTTGCACTGAGAGACGCACTTGCCCTGGGAGCTTCAGGCAACATGGCTGTGGGCTAGGGTGCTGCGGGGGTGGGACTGGGGAGAATGGATGGCAGAGGGTGAACAAAGCTGCCCCGCCCACATCTTACCTTCTCCCCTAGTGACTTTTGGTTCTTTTGTGGGACTATCTCAGAGGTCAAAGCAGCAAAATCTTTTCTCAGGCTTACAGAATCACAGCCTGAGATCTGGGGGTGTGAGAGCTCGGTGTCTGGTGTTTCAAAACGCTGGTTGGGCAGAGAAATCGTGTGTATGTGTGTGTGTGTGTGTGTGTGTGTGTGTCCTTCTGAGTCTATAGAGGCAGAATGTGGGCAAAGGTTATTCAAACAAATTTTTAGTGTCAAAAAAATGTGGAATTTAAAGTTGCAAGAATTATACAAGGTAGTCTTGTATATTCTTTCAGATTCAGCATTTTGCCACATTTTTTCTTTGTCTTTCTCTCTTTATGTACCCTCAGTTTTAGCAGTTGATTTTGATGCAGAGTCAGGGTTCAGAAACTCTGACTAGTCCAGTTTACCCAGCACAAGTGAGAAAGGGAGACCCAGAGAGAAACGATTCGACCAAGATCACAAGACCCACCAAGCTGGGCTCTTATGTATTTTGTCTTTAGAGTTCTTTTTGTCAGAAGGGACTGTCACTGCAATGGAGACTGCTTCCTAATGTGCAGATGGTGCTGCAGTTCCAGTCAAATTGGCATGGGGTGGTGGGCCTCACCTTGGCCCCTCCTATGGCCAAGAATGACACCTGCCAGCTGGCCCTTCTTTCTCTGGCTCAGGTGCGCTTCCTGGAGCAGCAGAACCAGGTGCTGGAGACCAAGTGGGCGTTGCTGCAGGAGCAGGGACAGAACACGGGGGTCACCAAGAACAACCTGGAGCCTATCTTTGAGGCCTTCTTGAGCAACCTGCGGAGGGTCTTGGACAGCAAGCTGGGCGAGCGGGGGAGGCTGGACACGGAGCTGAGAAATGTGCAAGATGGCCTTGAGGACTTCAAGAACAAGTGAGGAGAGATGCCCCATTCCCAGGGTCCCTCTGGTGCTCAGGTTGAGGGCCCACTGCTGCCTGGAGAACTGGCACATTGTGTATTGTTATTTGAAATTAGGTCTTTTATTTTTTTAATAAGGCAGGGAGAATAGAATACTAAATCCCCATGTTCTCACATCCACTTGAATAATTATTGACTCAGCCTGTCTAGTTCCATCTCGCACCCTCCTTCCTTACTGTTGTTGTGAAGCAAATCCCAGCCATCACATCATTTAATTCACAAATATTTTTCTTGTTATAGTCATGGAGTAATCCGTCTCAATAAGACATAAACACAAAGCTATAGTCGTACCTAAAGCTTTTAACACAGTAAATCTTTAATATCATCAAATATCCAGCTGATTTGAAATCTTCAATTATTCATAAATGTCATAAATGTAGACAATACAGTTTGAGTCAAGTGTCCAAGTAAGGTTTATATATTGTGCTTAGTGGATATATGTGTATGCATATTTACAAATTTAAGGTCTACTTTTTATAGCTTTTCCCATAACACCACACTAGTGATTTCTACACCTTGAAGTCTTAGTAGCAGCGGTTGGGCGGGTGTGGTCATTTTCAGGAACATCTTGTTGTTGTAAGTGAGTGCAAAGGTTAACCATTGTTGGCACATCTTCCCTTTCTCCTGCAGAGATTCCTAAGGGCTCTGATCCAAAGACATAGCAGCTCTTGATTGCTGTTCTGTAATTTACTTGTTGCATAAATTCTATGCCTCTTTCCTCAAATGGGGGTGGGAAGAGAGAATATTTAAGTAAAGGCAATGCCTCATTTTTTTTTTTTATTGGTTGGCCGCATTGAAGAACCATTTCCCAAAGGTGTCCTTGGGGGATGGGGTTTCCATCTGAGCGTCTTTAAAGCTGAGTGGGCCCAGTGTCTAAGAGGCAGAAAGGGACTGAGCCTAGCCTGAGCCTGCTCTGTGTACCAGGTATGAGGATGAAATCAACAAGCGCACTGCTCTGGAGAATGAGTTCGTGGTGCTCAAGAAGGTGAGCAGGATGCTGGGGACTGGGAAAGGTGGCCCTTTGGCTAGAGGGTGCTGGGCTGGCTGGGAAAGAGGTGAGACCTTGGAGGGCTGAGAATCTGCCTCTCTCCCTTCTCTCCAGGATGTTGATGCTGCATACATGACCAAAATGGATCTGCAGGGTAGAGTGGATTCCTTGTTGCAGGAGATTGACTTCCTGCAGTGCCTCTATGAAATGGTGAGATGGAGAGTGGATGGGGTAATTTGCATACATTTGCATACAGCACTGAGGGTTCTCCATGGGAGTCTGACCTTGGTTCATCAGTGCAACTTAACTGGTAAAGGATGAGAACTTGACATTTTTAATTAGTGCTTCTTTCCATGTATTAAATGCTCTTGATGGGCCAAGCATGGGGTCATGCTTCTATAATTCCTTCAGCAATTCCACAGTGTAGGTACTATTATGGTCTCCACTTTATAATCAAGGGCATTGGGGTTCCGAGTAACCTACTCATGGTCACAGAGCTAGTAAGAGGCGACATCAGAATTGAAATTCTGCTCTTGAACTCCAGAGCTGGGCTCTAGTCACTCTTCTCTCCTCCTGCCCCTTTTGTAATGGAGGAGAGAACAGAGCAGCAGATGCAGAGAGGAGGGATGGGATTCCAGGATGGAGCAAGAGGTTGAGGGTGGTGGTGGGTAGAGGAGAGAATCCAGGAGGAATCTCAGGAGACAAGGGGCCTTGGAGACTAAGGTGAGAGGGTTGAAGTTCACATGAACTGATTGGAGAATCAGTGGTCCTAGTGTTAGGAAGGACCTCAAGGCTCAAGTTTACACTCCCAGGGCATGAACTCTTGCTATGACGTCTCTTACAGGTGGGCATGTAGACTGTACTGTAATACTTCTCATGGCAGTAAACTCACTGCCTTTGAGGGAAGTCTTTTGTTTTTTCTGCGACAGGGTTTCTCTATGTAGTCCAGGCTGGCCTTGAACTTGCAATCTTCTTGCTTCAGCATTCCAAGTAGCTGGGATTACAGCTGTGTATCACTGTGCCTAGTCTGACCTATGTGTGTCTTTTTTTTTTTTTTTTTGGAGACAGGGTTTCACTGTGCAGTTCAGGCTGGCCTTGAACTCACTTTGTAGCCCAGGTTGGTCTCTAACTTGTAGCCATCCTCCTGCCTCAGTCTCCCTAGTGCTGGGGATACAGGTGTGTGCCACCGTGTCCAGCATGACATATGTGTTTCATATGACAGCCTTTTAGAGGGCAGAGTGATTAAGGAACAAAAACACATACTTGTGAGGAAGTTCAGGAAACAGGGATCCTAGGAAGTTTTTAGAAAACAGAGGAGCAGGGAGAGACAACAGACATCTATCTGTGTAGCCTCATGTGGCACTAGTTTACGTATTAGCTTTAGAAACATCTCCATCTCATCACATGAACTCCTTAGTTAACTCCTGGAGTTTTTCACATAAGTGGTTACAAGGGAGGCATGCATCCACTCTCCTCCAGCTTCCTTTACTTGGGTAGTTGAGATTTGGAAACAGAATGCAAGAATTAACCATTCTGGCCGGGTGTGGTGGTACATGCCTATAATCCCAGCGAGGACTGCCACAAGTTTGAGGCTAGTCTGGCCTACATAGTGAGTTCAAGGCCAGCCTGAACTACATAGTGAGACCCTGTGTCAGAGATAGAGAGAGAGAATCATTCCCTTCCTTTCCTGTGAAATGGTATTTTGTGGTTTCACCATATCATTTTAAGACACATAAGCATATTATTATTATTATTATTAAAGGCAGGATCTTGCTAAGTTGCCCAGGTTGGCCTCAAACTTGAGATCTTTCTGCCCCAGCCTCCTGAGTGGCTGAGATTACAGATGTGTACCACCGCACTGGGCTCACATGGCACTTTGGAATTTGATTCTCCTGTCCTGTGGATTAGGGACGCCCTGCTTTGGGTTATCTGTAGACATGATGAACTTTCTGTTTAGTTCTTCAATAATGCTTCAGTGGAAATTATTGACACATATATGTTATTTTTTGTTTGTTTGTGTTTTTTTTTGGAACATGGAATTGAACTCAGGACCTTGCGCTTGCCAGGCAGGCGCTTATGCCACTGAGCTATATACCCAGCCCTGACACATATGTTGAATTGACCAAGCTCGAGAACAGAGTCCTAGAGGTCTTCTGTGGTGAATTTCCACTGGGCTATCATTCTATTAATCAATAATGTGTAAGGTGCCTCAGCTATTCTAAAATTCACTTAACCAAACCATCACCTGTAACACATTTTCCTGTCTTATGTAGAGAATACTGAGAAAGGCTTGGTCTCACTTATGTAGGCTGGCCTTGACCTCACAGTGGTGATCCTCCTGCCTCGGGCTCCTGAGTGCTAGGATTACAGGCATGTGCCACCATGCCTGGCCCTTAGGAAACTCTTGATGGCTTCATACACGCTCAAATATTTTGTGATGCCTTACAGAAGTTTGTAGGCATCCACCTTAATTTGGAAAATCCTAAATCTCTGTCTTTGAAAATCAGGACACTTGCTGTGTAAGATCGCTAAAACCACTCCTCCTTTTCCTGTCTCATGAGGATCACTGAGTGTCCATCTCCTTGAGCTTCCCCAGTGGCCGCCTAGGATCTGTTTCCCTGGGCTGGGCCACTGAGATCCCAACCAGATCAAGGCCTCTCATACCCTCCATGTCTGTTGTGGGTTTTCACTTCCTCAACCATATTTTCTGCCCTTTCCAGATTGGTGACTGTTCTCCATGATGGAAGTGAAGCAAATGAAAGAAGCAGTTGAGCTGTTGGGTTTTCCTGGTCTTCAGCAGCGATCAGCTCAATGGCACTTGCCTTATTTGTCTTTCCTTGAGCCTCTTTGTATCGACCTGAGCATTCCCTTGCTCCTCCCTGGCTGAACTGCCCTCCGCTAACTCGCTCCTTACTCTGCATGGCTGGAGCTCCCTGGGAAGGACTTGAGGGCACTCTACAGAAGTTTCAGGAGGAGGGGCTGGGGATTTAGCTCAGCGGTACAGCGCCTGCCTGGCAACCGCAAGGTCGTGAGTTTGATTCCCGGTACCAAAAAAAAAAAAAAAAAAAAAAAGAAGTTTCAGGAGGCCTCCCAGTTTCTTCTATGCTGAGATGATTGATGGTTCATGGGTTAGGGCTTTCTTGTCCTCTCTTAGGTTCTGTTCTCTCTTCCTTTTTCTGGGTGTTTCGACATTGCTAAGACACATGGCGGTCCACCCAGCATTCCTTTCCTTTTCTACGCCTTGTTCATTTGATAAGCATCTGCTGAGTACCTTCCACATGGCCACCAAGACAGAGTCTCTGCCCTTGGGACCAAGCTATCAAGTGATGGGACTGT
This sequence comes from Chinchilla lanigera, assembly GCF_000276665.1. Taxonomy (NCBI): domain Eukaryota; kingdom Metazoa; phylum Chordata; class Mammalia; order Rodentia; family Chinchillidae; genus Chinchilla; species Chinchilla lanigera. The sequence continues at coordinate 125,943 of NW_004955458.1, read as the reverse complement.
GTTGGGGACAGCCACAAGGTACTGAGGCACACAGAGGAGGCTGTGGCTGGTCATTCTTGGGATGACTGTGGGAGTTTTTAGAGGAGATGATATTTGAGTTGGATCTTAAGGAAAGTCTGGACTTCCAAAGAAGGAACAGGAAGGGCCTATCATCCAGGGACCTGCCTGTGCAGGTCACAGATGGCAAAGAACACAGGTGGTTGGCAGGCTGGGCACCGAGTGTGGGAAGAATCGGTGGAGAACTGGAAAGGGAAGACACCTTAGTGTCTGTTAACTGTCTAGCCCAGTGCCTGAACCACACAGCGAATACTCAGCGAGTGAAGACGGTTGTTATCCTCTCTCTTTCAAGCATAATACCCTGGGCTGCCACATGAGGAACACTGGAGATGGGGCCAGAACGCAGAAGGCATTGACTTTCAGAGGGAAGACGGCCCCTGAGGGAGCCGCAGAGGAAGACTTAGTCAGTGGGTGATTGATCAGGCTGGCACGCAGGGCAGTTTGGTGGTGGCCTAGCAGGGATCACAGGAGACATAAGGGCAGAACCCATGGACAGCCAGTGTAGTTATGTCCCAGGGGCCAGTGCATGAGTTTTCAGCTCCCTCCTGCCTTCTCTGCTGTCATAGCACCTTGCCTCCTTCTCTTAAACATCCTGGGCTGATTTTCCTCAGGTGTGCCCTCCAGCTTGCATGTAAAAACAATGGCCCTAGGAACTCAGGAAAGGCCCAAGACTATCACACACCTGGAGTGATCCCACGAAAACACTTGGCTTTGTCCTGCAACTGGCTGGCTCCAGTCTGGACCCCACCTTATGTCGGGTGCTCGGGGATGTGTCACTTCTCTTCTATGCCTCTCTCCTCACTTGCCAGTTGCTGCTTGTGGGGAAGACTGGCTCAGCATCACATGCCCGTGGTCAGGACCGCTGTGCACTGTGGGTACAGGTAGCTAGCTGGTTGGTGCTCGCTGCCCCCACACCCCCAAGGTGATCTACAGGCCAGCTGTGGGCCTGATGCCTCACCACGATCTGAGAATTAAAAGGGCCATAAATGTGTTCAGTGCCAGGCGCCAGCACAGGGCAGGAAGCACATGTTCCCTTCCTCTGTGATCTCTCAGAGGCCCGCAGATCCCCAGAACCAAGCGAGGTCTGTGGAGATGGAACCTCTTCCTAGGTTGTGGCTTCCTTCTAAGGTGGAGCCTGACAAGCGGAGTGGCTCTTCTGATGCCCTTCTGATGCCATCCTGTCCCCTGTTCCCTGCTGCTTGCCCAGGGTCTGGGTTTGGGACACTGGTAGCAGCTCTTTCTGTTTCTTCAGGAGAGGAGCCAGGTGCAGACCCATGTGTCTGACACCAACGTCATCCTGTCCATGGACAACAACCGCAACCTGGATCTGGACAGCATCATCACAGAGGTCAAGGCCCAGTATGAGCTCATCGCCCAGAGGAGCCGGGCAGAGGCTGAGGCTTGGTACCAGACTAAGGTGAGACAATGGCTGACTCAGGCGCAGGGGCTGGGATTGGACTCAGACTTCCTCCACGGGGAGAGGCCTGGGCCAGGAAGACCCCAGGACTCCTGGGGACCAGATACACTCAGTCTCCATAGGAGCCTCCAGCAGCGGGGCGAGGCTCCGGAACCAGTGGTTGCCCATGTGGACTGGGGTTCTCCACTACTCACTGCATTTTCTTTGGCCTCCAGTACGAGGAGCTGCAGGTGACAGCTGGGAAGCATGGGGATAATCTTCGAGACACCAAGAATGAGATTGCTGAGCTCACCAGAACTATCCAGAGGCTGCAGAGTGAGGTAGATGCAGCCAAGAAGCAGGTGGGTCTCTACCTGGGGGCCCTGGACTCAGGCCTGGGTGTTGGCAGGGCTGTAGGGCCTTCTCAGTGTCATCCAGAAAGGCAAGGGCTGCTCCTCTTCTGACATATAGGGCAACTCAAATGCCAGGCCAAGATTAATGTGCTCATTTTTTAGGGGAAGAAATGGGCCCAGAGAAGGGAAGTGACTTGTCCAAGGCCACACAGCATATAAACAGTTAACCAGGTGGGAAAACTTCCTTTAAGGAGATTGATCCATCCATCTCCAGGGTGACAGAGCAGGAGACCGGGGCTCCAGGATCCAGGTTACATACACTGACCCTACTGAGGGTATGGCTAAAATGCGAATCTGTCTCCAGATCAGAATGAGGCATTTAGCTAATAGTAAGGTTGTTTCACTTATTTTTATGTTCTTCTAAAACACTAGTTAGACTTCATCAAGGGCTTCCCTAGTGCTGCTACCCGATCCTGCTGTCCAATAGCATCTCTTCTCTCAGATGCACATCTCTTTTCATTCTTTCCAAGTTGGTTTGGGCAAGGGTGTGGGGGCGGTGATGCCTGGCTTGAGGACAGAAAAATGGGGGGTATTCCTAACACCTTTCTCCCCTGCGCAGTGTCAGCAGCTGCAGGCAGCCATTGCGGAAGCAGAGGAGTGTGGAGACCTTGCACTCAAGGATGCTAAGAAGAAGCTTGGGGATCTGGACACAGCCCTGCACCACGCTAAGGAGGACCTGGCCCGACTGCTGCGTGACTACCAGGCCCTTATGAATGTCAAGCTGGCCCTGGATGTGGAGATCGCCACCTACCGCAAGCTGCTGGAGAGCGAGGAGAGCAGGTGGTGACCCCGCTGCCCTGGTGGAGGGCTTCCCAGCCCCAGGCTGTGCAGAGCTCATGTAGTCTGCTCTGGTGCCGGTGGAGCGGGTGGGAGCACCAGGGAGCAGAGCCCCTAACTTGCCTCAGAGGGAGCTCCCTCCTGTGCTCCCGGCTCTGCTGTCCATGTGGGATGACACAGCCATCTGTAATTCTTGGGCTGCGGGCAGCCCTATAAGAAGGAAGCCTCCTCTTCCAACCCCAGATTCCACCACCAGTGGAAACTTTGAAAAAAAAGTAGATATTTTTCTTCTTGGGGACGCAGGAAGCAGAGAAGTGGGCAGGCACTGTGCATTGTTCGCAGTGGGTTTTGTCTCCCTCGAGGCAGGGCTTTTGTCCATGACGCTCACAGGGAGCAGGTGGAGGGTAGGGCTGAGTAGGGTGGCGGGCCGGCAGCTCTAGATCTCCTACAGCGCTGGCTTCAGGCCCTGGCGGGAAGTTCACGATTCCTGGCACAGCCGCAAACTCACACTTTCCTGTCTCCTGCTTTCGTTACGGGACCCTGTGGCTGAGCTAGTCGAGTGTAAAGAGAGAGGGAAGGAAAGGGTGTACACTTGGGTCCCTGGGACTACTGACCCTGTCTCGGCCTTTTTGCCTTCCCTAGGATGTCGGGAGAATGTCCCAGTGCAGTCAGCATTTGTGAGTATTTGCTGTGCATTTCCAGCCCCACCCCTGGCCTGGCCCCAGAACTCTGATCTGTTCTTGTAACCTGTACTTGCACTAAAATGTGCTCCCTCCATTGAGCCTCTGGGGACAAGCACACAGGGTCCCACAGAGTGAGCTCTCTGTTCTGGGTTTCTCTACCCATGTCCCATGGTTCTGCTGCCTGATTTCTGCCCCCTCTGCCCAGGCTTTTCCTGGCATGGTTGCCCTGCCTGACTCAGACCCTTTTCCTTGCAGCTGTGACTGGCAACTCCACCACCGTGTGCGGAGGGGGTGGCATCTCCCTGGGTGGGGGTGTTGGAGCCAGCAAATGTGGATTCAGCACCAATGCAGGCTACGGCACTGTCAAGGGAGGGCCTGTCTCTGGGGGCACCTCCATCCTGAGGAAGACCACCACGGTGAAGACGTCCCGCCGGAAGTACTAGCCACTGAGTCTCACCAGCTGGGGCCCCTGTAGTCCTCTCCCTGTCCCACTCCCCATCTCTGCTGCCCTCCCCACCAAACCTTCTCATGAGCAGCACCAGGGACCGCAGATTCAGGGTGTTTCATACCCACACTCTTTGCACACAATTTGCATTTGCCGAAAGGTACAAATCTACCCAGATTTTCTCCTTTGTTGTGGGATGTGATGGGAGGGGAGCTTAGGGTCACCAGCTTTAAGCGATATGTTTGGGTGACTTGGGGGTGACCTATGGCCATTGGGAGAAGGCTGGATGTTCCAGCCACCTTGGCGTCTCTCATCTCTTCTGGCCATCCACCCTGGGTCCAGTACAGGCTGGGAAAGGAGAGAGGGAAGTTGGAAGTGGTCCCTAAAGACTCTCCAGCCTCCTTAGTCTCCATCCCTTCCCTGAGTCCACCCACAGTTCTGTAGCCTGTCTGTGCCTGCAGTGTGTCTCAATAAACAGCAACTACACCTGTCTGGCTGTGGTTCAGCTTGTTCTGTCTGGGGGACTGGAGTCGTGTCAATTGATTAGCAAGCACCCTGATGGTTGAGGTAGCAACCACTGCACACTCACCCTGTCCCAATCACACTGGCTTGAGCCCATGAGCTCAATGCCTCTACTCCTCTAGTGTTCACGCCTGCTGTGCAGGAGAAGCCTGAGGCTCAGCGGGTGGATGTAAGTAACTCAAAGCAAGACCTTGCTGCTGGGTGGCTGCTTGCCACTCAGCCTGCCCGCTGGTGCCCATTCAGCCCCTCCTGCTCTCTGTGGCGGCTGCATGATTAGTTCATTGCAAAGGCCCTGGGATTTAGAATTAGGCTGAACTGGGTTTAATTTCCAGTTCTTCCACTCACTAGCTGCATTACCTTGGGCAATTCACTTAACCTCTCTAGGCCCCAGTTTCCTCCTTTATAAAATCAGTGTTGTGAGGAGAACACGTGTAAAGCATTTGGCGTAGAGGGAGAGGGGCCCTCAAAGAATTGGTCTTCTTTGGTTTCCTTCCCTCAACTTCTGGCTTTCCAGCGCATCCTCTTGGGATACGATGATTTTTCTGTCAGCCCTCATATTCAGTCATCAGTGCAACTCCAAATTTAATTGGGCTTAGTGCCTTATGAATATATTGCTTTGCCCAAGAATTTAGCAGGGGTGCACGATATCCCATTTTACAGATGAGCCAATCAAGGCTCCCAGAAATCACCCTCATGCCCACAGCGGCATGATGGTTAAGGTAGGATAGTGATGCCCAGGGGTGCGATTTCAAACCCTCTCTCCTTTGTTCACTGGAGCACCTTGATGCTCTGCCCCTGCTTCCGTGTCTCCTCACAGCTTGTGGCCCTGCCTCCACTGTGCCTCAGGGTCACCTCCTCCCTCTTCAGCTCCACAGCACTTCACTCCAAGCCTGGTGCCCACGCCTCGACCTACACCCAAGTAGTTCCACCTGGCAACCCTGTGTGGGCTGCTCTGCCTGCCTGTGGGTGCCTCCAGGAAGGCTGCTGGAGGCCCTGGGCCAGCCGAGGAGAAGCCTGCTCACTTTTAGCTTGTCACTCCTCCTCCCTGCGGAGCTGGAGGGCCATGCAGTCTTCCACCAGGGCCAGGCTGCTCGCAGAGGATTCTGGGCAAATCCTGAGCTGTGGCACAGCTGGAGCACAGGCCAGCACTTGGCAAAACTGGGGCAGTCCCGAGTCCAGGAGGCAGGCACACTCACAGGGCTATGCTTCTCTCCTCAGGGGTTTGGAGTGTAAACCTCTCCCCACAGGCCCTCTGTTGTGGATGATAAAGTTTCTAGAGAGCCTCCTGTGTGCTGGGAAGCCTCGAGCTGACTCAGTCTCCCCAACAGCCCATGATTCGCTTTTATCATTCCCACTTGGCAGACAAGGAAAGTGGTTAAATCTAGGGTCACACAACTCATAAGTAACAGAGTAGGGTGTGAAATCCAAGCAATCTGGTCCAGAGGCCAGGCCTGTAACAACCAGGCTATGCTGATTGTATAGAAAATGAATGTGTGTGTGTGTGTGTGTGTGTGTGTGAGAGTGATGCTAGGGATTGAACCTAGGGCTCTGTGTTTGCCAGGTGAATGCTCTTTCTCTGAGCTATATCCCCAGTCCTAGAAAAAAAAAAGTAGAGAAGTCGAGGGTGCTAGAGCCAGAAGGAGCATTGGATGCTTCTAGTCCAGACTTTGCAAAGAGCTTGTCTGAATGCTACAATATGCTAATGAGAGTAAAAGAAAATGATTGAAATTAAGTTTAGGACTTGGAAACTGAACCGAGACAGTTTTAATTATCACAAATTTAAACTCAGCAGTTATATCAGTCCAGGAGGCCCCAGTAACAGTAATATAGAAATATTGCTGACCCTCAGTCAGGAATGGGTTACTTAGAAATACAAATTTTGGGTTCTTACAGTCTCTGGGGGGTACTGCTTCAGGGGTGCGGAGAGACTAGCATGCTGTAGAGCTCATGGTCCCTGCTGTGCACCCACCGCAACCTCTGTCCTACTTGTTGCACGCAGCAACTGGCATGCTAAGTGCAGGGACACGTGTTGGGAATTGCAGCTACCCCCGAGGCTGAGATGACAGGATTGAAAGTTTGAGGCCAGCCTTGGCAACTTCAAGAGACCCTGTCTTAAAAAAAAATGAGGAAGAGGAAAAGGAAGAAGGGGAGGGGAGAGAGAGGTTTGCACACTTGATTTTGTGCAACAGTGGTTTGGCTGGCCAGGACAAGAAAGCAGAGGGGCTGCTCTATGGTCCTGGGAAAGGGGGCTCTAGGCACAGACACTTTGCATCTGATCCCTGCCCTTGCTGCCCTCCTGGCCTTCTGCTGGAATGCTGATGGCTCTTTCCTGGGAATCTCTGATCCTCCTGGTGGCTCTATCTTCCAGAGGTGACTCAGGCCTGCGGGACAGTTGGGGCTGGGTGACCGAACTGGCCAAAGGCAAAGGCATGAGCTGGCCAGGGAGGGAGGGGTACTTTCCCACACCAGGCACCAGGTTTGGGGCTGACTGACAGGAGCCTCAGGATCCATAATCCTGGTTGAATGCGAGGGCTTTGCCTCCTTCATCAGAAATCCCTGGGCAAACACACCCACCTTGCTCCACACCTGCAGAAGCTCATCCTTCTGTGTTGAGGTTGGGACAACAGCCAAAGGCAGAAGGTCATGGCAGGCAATAGGCAAAGTGGTGTGTGTGGGGGTGGGGGGCAGGGGCGAGCTTTCGGCTGTCACTGTCAGGTGGAACCCTATTCTGCCACCTGCTTCTGGTCTGGTAGGAAGCAGACATCTTTCCCAGAAGGAACATCTTCCCTCTGCCTCTCTCACTACAGGCTTTGAGAAGTTCTCCTTGTATCTACCCTTAGTTTCTCATCTTCAGGCTGAGGATTTTGGAAATGTCTGGTAATTCTGATTTAATAATAAATTTATGGTGTATTACCGTTGATTCATTTTGAATTAAAAAAATATATATGTTGCAGCAAAAAATAGTAAGGCCCCAGAATATGGCTCTGGATTAGAACTTCCTATTTGATCTAGCTCTATCACAGGATTTGCAATTAAACTAATTTGAGGATAGTTAATTGGAGAACACAAGATTGGCCGCCCCAGGACAGCATCACACCTTCGTGGTTACCTGCAAGAATAGGGCCACATAAACCAGGCACCCGATCATGTGAAAAGAGTAATGACAGAAAGGAACTGGGTCATGTCAGTGGAACACACAATGTGTTGCTCGTGGGTCTGTATAAGCTGCCGTGGATCTTTTCTTTCCCCTGAAGATTCAATGTATGGCAGGGTCACCTATATAAAACACTGTGGTGTAGAAGTTAAGGTCATAAGCTTTGACCTTACTTATGTCTTTGACCTTACTTACTTACGTCTCCATTACTTCCTAGCTATGTGATCTCAGGCAGGAAAGTCTTCATTTGTGGCTCCATGCTTTGTGTCCCACAGACACAAAATAAGATTGATTGTAAATTATACAAGATTTCTCTGAAAATCTCTTTTGCTCCTACCTTGCTCTTTTTAAAACCCAACATAGGCACAACTCTGGACACAGCATACCTGTGACAGTTTCTTACAGTATTGGAGTGTTACAACCACAGGTACAAGATCCAAGGGATAGGTCGTGAGCTGCCCTGGGCTTTGCTTCTGCTGACACAAACTCTCACCCAAGCCCCCGAGTCTCCATCAAACCCGAGGGGCAGTGGAGGATGGAGCAGTGGGCGACAGGGGTAGAGATGGGGGTGAACAGTCAGAGTCTGACACCCTTGGCGAACTTCCCCTTCTCCTTTGAGGAAGACACTAGGTAATCAGCTTCCCAGGGGGCAAGTCTGCTTCTGCAGCCTCTGAGAGGTGTCTTCTTCCCTGCATGCCCAGTGCTTGCGGACAGGGTGATATCGGTAGACCCTGGCCCCTTCATTCTGACCAGCTAGTGCAACCAGGTTTCTTCAGAGTCTGATAGTCACACAGCAGAGAGCCTGAGTTTATACCAGGCAGCACGGTCCTGGGGAGAGAGACGCCATGAGGTGTGGAGACTTTGGGACCAGACTGATGTGGCTCTACTGCATGCTATGCAAACCTGGGAGCTATTTTACCTTTTGGGGGCACTCAGAAGCAGAGCTAATGCTGCCAACTGCAGAGAACCCTTAAAAAGACTTGTTGACCTGCTGTAGATACATTGGGTATCCTGCATATGGCCTGGCTCAGCAAATTCTGGTGGGAAGGAGGCTTGAGTGTCCAATCCCTTCCCTGGTTGGAGGTGGGTCCTACTCACCCAACAGGGGGTGGTCCTGGCTCGGGAATGCCCCCCGCTGTGGGTGGACCGACCAATGCTCCAGCCTCCTCTTGTGGACATGTGATGGGGCCTGGGTGGCTGATTCTCACAACAATAGCTCCACTACCCCTCCAGTACCATCTGGGCAGCCACAGGGTGAGGGTAGCCCGCCTGAGGCAGAGCAGAGATGGAAGGGAGGAGAAGGAGTTGGTTGAGCTCCCAGTTGATCTGCCCCTGTCCCTGGGGCTTGGGTCTCTGACCACGCTTTCCTTACCTGCAGACTCACTCTCTTCTCTGCATGGAGGAATCCAGACACTTTTACTTTTACTGTGGCCAGCTTTCATTAGCTTGAGGCCAGGAAATTATCCAGATGGTGGCCACTGCTCTTTCTAGATCTGGGGTCATTTCCTCCATGAAGGACTGAGGAGACGAGAACATAATTTCATCTAAAATCCCCTAGTAAGTGGCCATAACAAGGCCTGGAAGGGAAGAGAATGTGTGTCCCCTGACCTCCTGTGTGCCAGCTACCCTAGCTACATTATCTCATTAATGTAGTCTTGTTTTGTAGATGAGTAGATGGCTTGGATGGGTTCAGAGAGGTTAGGTGATCTGCCTAAGGCTGGTTAGTGGTAAGAGGTGGAACCTGAACACAGCTCTATTGCTCTCAGTGGGGAAGAACTTAAATTGGGGCTTCAAACTGGGGTTCTGTGTGTAGAATTATGGCTCTGAGAAGGGACCCCTTGATTTTACAGGTCTGCCAAAGTGCCCCTTTCCAAGTTATGAATTTCTGTCCTGAATCCTGGGACCATTCTGGGAATCAGAATATGCTCTGTTCTTGTGAAGCTAAGCAAACCACAGGGCAGCAAAGGGAGCAGCAGGCAGCACCCATCAGGGCCGGCTTGGAGTGGGCTGTGCTAGCACCAAGAAAGCAAACACCCATGGAGGCTGAAGAAGCAGCGGAGGTCCGGAGGGCCTGAGCAGAGGGCCAGGGTCTTACAAGGGGAGGTGTGTGTGTCCCCTCCTGTCCCTACTCAGTACCCGGCTGCATGCCTGGTTGGTCAGGCTGAGGGACGTCTGGATGCAGGCCCCTCTTGTATGTGCACACGGGCCAAGCCCACATGGAAGAAGAGGAACGGTGGTGACCACACGCACAGCCCTGACAGAGCACTAAGCACTCTGTTAGTCACGGTCCTCCCTGTCCTGGAAAGTAGTGGAGGTAAATATTTGTGTTACTTTCAACTTATGAGTGAAATGACTGAGACTCAAGGTGTGCAGAGTGGGCAGGTGGTAGGCCGTGAACTTGAACTCAGGCCCTTGAATCTAAAATCCTGCTGTGGAAGAGAATGGCGATGTGATTCCTGCCAGAGTAGGGACTGCCGTGGGCCTGGCGAGTTGGGAAGGTAGTAGGGGGCCTGCAGGGCAGGGCCTGGGCTGGGCCTCTGACCCGGGAGGTTCTCCTGGAGGGGAATGGGATAGAAGCCAGGAACTGTGCCCTCTCAGTGACTTCTGTAGGTGTGTTTAGCGACATGCTTAGCAAGTGTGAGGAGGATGGGCTGCTGCCAAAGGCCAAGCCCAGAGATGTTTTGGATTTTTCTCTTTATGCCCCTGCAACCAAGCCCTGCTGCTCCAGCCCATATAAAGGACCCAGGCTGAGGGCTCCGGCATTCACAGGCCTGGCCTTCTTGCCTCTCTTTGGTAGCTCTGAGCTTGCTCTTCTCTCTCAGCCATGATTGCCAGACAGCAGGGTATCCGGGCTGGGTCCCGGGGCTTTAGCAGTGGCTCAGCTATCATTGGTGGGGGCAAGAAGGTTGCCTTCAGCTCGGCCTCCGTGTCTGGGGGTGCAGGCCGCTGCTCATCTGGGGGTTTTGGCAGCAGAAGCCTCTACAACTTCAGGGGGAACAAGAACATCTCCTGTGGCATGGCTGGGTCCCGCCAGGGTGCCGGCTTTGGGAGTGCTGGGGGCTTCAGCACTGGCGGCTTTGGTGCTGGTTTCGGTGTTGGCGGCTTCGGTGGTGGATTTGGAGGCTCCTTCAGTGGTCGGGGTGGTCCTGGCTTCCCGGTGTGCCCCGCTGGAGGGATTCAGGAGGTCACCATCAACCAGAGTCTGCTGACCCCACTCAGCGTGGAGATTGACCCCGAGATCCAGAAAGTCCGGACGGAGGAGCGTGAGCAGATCAAGACCCTCAACAACAAGTTCGCCTCCTTCATCGACAAGGTGTGTGAGCATACACGTATCCTGGGCTGGAGAGAAGAGGCTGAAGGCAGAGCTTCTGTGTCCTGAGATCTCAGGTCTCTGCTCATCCAAGGCACAGGGAAAACTGTGGAACTTGCTGGACTTCCGTTTCCACGGTCACTCCGAGTCTTCCTCTTTTGCCTCATAGCTGCGGGCGGACAGGATGCTCAAAGCAGACCAGCAAGTGCTGCGTGTGGCAAGCTGCACAAAATGGGCAAATCGTTTGTCTTTTTTCTGGCCTCAGTAGCCCCAGCTATAAAGTGTCTTGCTTTTTCTTAGGTTTTAGTTTGGGAGATAATAATTAACTCCATTAATAATTTCACTATTGGCACTTCTGTTCTGAGGGCAGAAGAAAACCAAATAGGTTTTGCAAATGAAAGGGACTGATGCCCATGACAGGTTGTGGATCTCAGTGGTATTTTGAGAGGTCTCCTCTTTCAGTCTCCCAACTCTGGGCAAAGCTACTCTTTTCTAGGTCTGTTTGAAGAGAAGAGGAAATGCATCTTTTTTTTCCCCGGTGCTGGAGATTAAACCCAGGGCCTTTGCTCTGAGCTATATCCCCAGGCCCTTTTAAGATTTTTTTATTCTAAGAAATGGTCTTGCTAAGTTGCCCAAGTTAGGCTTAATTCTCTGCCTCAGCTTCCTAGAGCTACAGGGATGCACCCTCCTTGCCTGGCTAATGTTCTGTTTTGGAGCCCAACTTCCTTTTCATGCAAAGCCTGGAGACCAAAGTTGTGAAAACTCAATGACAGCTAAGTATGATGGATGATAGTGAGCAGATCAGCCCAGAGAGCTGAGTCACCCAAAGATGACAGGGAGGATGAGTGTAGCATTTGGGTTCAGGCTGTCTTGGGTTGCCGCGCATCAAAGTCATAGGCCTCTAAGTGAATAATCCTGGAGGACAGGCAGACGTGAAAGCAAGACTAAGGCTTCTTTAGCACTTTACTGTCTCCTCTCCTCCCTCTTCATCTTACCTTTGGCTCGGAAGGTGACCAGTCTCCTTTGGCTGCTTTCTTTTTAGCTGGGAAGCTCCTAAGGTGGAGATGTCATCTAAGCTGCTTTCTTGGCTTCTCTGGCTGAGCCTTTTCACAGAGTGAGGGAAAGTTTTGGGAAGTTCCCAGTAGGATGGCTTCTCACCAAGACTCTGAAAATGGTCAGCTGTGCATAGGTTCAGGGACACACCGGGTCCACTGATAATGAACTTATTTCAAAAGTCTTTAGTGAGTGTGTCTTTTCTTTGCCTTGGGTCAGGATCAGTTGAATGCCAAGGCCCCTGTGGTTGTTATCGCTTAACTTCATTTTATTTGATTAATTTGAAGAAGTTCCTTGTTGTTCTCCAGTATTTCCTGTCAGGGGCCCGTGGGTTCCTGTGCTGGGAAGCTGACCTTGCTGTACTGTTGGGCTCCTGCCCTGGCTCTGCTCCATTCTGTACAACCCATGGGGCCCTTTGCTGATACGGGCTTGGCAATGGGGCTGCTGTGTGGACTCTAGTGAGAGGTGCCCTGGAGTTGCAACATGGTGGCCTTGCATAGGTAGCTCTTGACCCACCTGGTTGCCTTGGATTGACAGGGCTGGTGCTGCCCTTGGTTGACCCTCCTGCCCGAGCTTCAGACCCTCATCGGTTGGCTGGTTCCCTTTCCAACACAGGTGCGGTTCCTAGAGCAGCAGAATAAGGTCTTGGAGACTAAATGGAAGCTCCTCCAGCAGCAGACAACCACCACATCCAGCAGAAACCTTGATCCCTTCTTTGAAACCTACATCAGTGCCCTGAGGAAGCAGATAGATGCCCTGGGCAATGAAAAATCTCGTCTGCAGTCGGAGCTGAAGATGATGCAGGACAGCGTGGAGGACTTCAAGACCAAGTATGTGAGCAGGAAGGACACCTCCCCTCCCCTGCACGTGCTGCTTTCCCATGGCCCAGGCTTCTGGCTGCTCTGGGGTTTAGAATCCCAGGCTCTGGAGAACTCCCAAGAGGACCAAGAAGTGCTCTAGTCTGTCTTCTTGTGCCCACAGTCACATATCCTTCCTTAGGCTGAGGCATAGAAACCCCAAGTTACACTGGTTTTGCCATATGCAAATAGTACTGGAAACTGAATGGATGAAAGGCAGAATACATGGTCAGAAGAATATAGGTTGTAGAGACAGACGGAGCTGGTTAGACTACTGAGTCTTTGTTTATTAGCTGTGTGGCCTCGGGTAAGTTGCTTATTAGCTGGGTCTCAGTTTTAAAAAGCCTTAATGAGGATAAAATTCTTTAATTTTTAAAATGGGCATAATATCACTATGTTACTGGTTGTGAGAAATAAATGCAATTAAATGAGATGGAGAAAGTATGTGGCATAGAGCTAGACACAGAGCGAATATCAACGCACAGCTGTTATTTTGCTCACTGTAGTATGGGGCTGAGAAAATAAATACCAATGCTCTCTCAACTCGCTCACACATGAAACAAAGGGAACTGGAGGTCTAACTTGCCCAAATGGGCAGAGGATAGTCCTTCCATGGCAAGAAAATCAGTTAGATCCTTGGTAATTTTTCTCCTCGCCCCTTATTTCTTTTTAAGTTTTGTTTTAAAATAGTCTTTGTAGGTCTCTGAATAAATCAAAACCCAGACTATAACTTCATGGATGGTAATTTTTCATTCAAAGTATATATTTTCTATTTTAGAGAAAAAAAAAACCCAATAAAAACAATGATACAGAATTTCAAAACAAAATAGTAGGAAGTTAACAATGGTTGTTATATTGCATATTGATAGCTTTGAAGTAGTTGCTCAGACAACCAGACATAGGCAGGCAAAACTGATCAAACAATATAAGCACAAACCATTCCTTTCATTGATCAGTCAATGTATGTTGAATGAATATCACAAGAAATGTAGATAATTACCTAGATATTTCTACACAGATAATTGAAAACAAGTAGTAGAGAGCTGAGACAAACTGTCTCATGGTGGGCTTTTCCCTCCTGTCCTCATCCCTAGGTATGAAGATGAGATCAACAAACGCACAACTGCAGAGAATGATTTTGTGGTGCTCAAGAAGGTAAGAAACTAAGGGTGGCAGGGCAGTGCTTCCCTCTCCTTTGGCAGTGTTCCTTGACTGGAGTCATGGCTTTGTCCATCTCTGCTTCATCTCCATCTCACTTGGTGCTGTCCAGATCTATTCTGTCAAGGGAAGTAGGTGAAGGAACCAAGTTGTAAGGAATTCAAGAATTTCCCCTTTTGGAGAATAAACTTCCATGTCTTCAGGCAGTTAGCTGTAGGGGCAGGATAGGTTAAATGATCGGCCCCTTGCCACTTCAGGCAGTTAGCTGTAGGGGCAGGATAGGTTAAATGATCGGCCCCTTGCCACTCCACTGCTTCTCCTAAATGCAACCGAGAGCACCTTTAGGTGCCAAATGATATCCCTGGTCCCCATTGCAATTCCTATGCCTTATCTCTCCTCTCTCTTCCTCTGTTGCAGGACGTGGATGCTGCCTACATGAACAAGGTGGAGTTGGACGCCAAGGTGGACAGCCTTAATGATGAGATCAACTTCCTGAGGGTCCTCTATGAAGCGGTGAGGACTCCCATTTCCTTCCATTCAGGGGAAGGGGTCCCCTATCTGTCAGGCTGTTGGTTGGTTGGGAGTCACAATTCTTATACAAGACTCCAGTTTCCTTGCTTCCTTTTGAGGAGTGACTTCTCAGTAGGTCTTAGGTGGGAAGGCTTGGAGTGAAGTGAAAGATCTAGCTCAGACCTTCTCAAAACCAAATGCTGTCTTAGACAAAGCCAGATGCTGTCTATCCCAAAGAGTGTGTGGGATAGAATTCATTGTGTCCTACCATTTTTCTGATGAAGTGGATTGATTCCATTCCCTTCCATCCAACCTACTGAACATGCTCTGCCTTGGCCATGGGATATTTATGGTCCTCAGTGAGCAGTAAAGACTAGAAACGTTTTCTGTATTGAAATGTCACCAGCCACTTGATTTCTACTTAGAAACTTACTCTTCCCACATAATGGGGACGTTGATCCCACTTCATTTGCACATGTAACATAGCCACTTGCATGACAACAGAAATCTGGTGAGATAGACTCTCCTGGGAGCTAACGTGAGACATCCTCTTTGTAGGAGCTGTCTCAGATGCAGAGCCATGTCAGTGACACCTCTGTGGTCCTGTCCATGGACAACAACCGTGACTTGGACCTAGACAGTATCATCGCTGAGGTCCGTGCACAGTATGAGGAGATTGCCCAGAGGAGCAAAGCCGAGGTGGAGGCCTGGTATCAGACCAAGGTGGGTAATGGGTATGTCAGAGAATGAGGTGGCTCTGGGCTCTTCTTTAGTGACTGTGAAGAGGTGATCATCAGCTGGAACCCAAGAGCAGTCAGAGATGAATGGATGCTCCCAGGCACTGTTGATCTTGGTCTGATTTGGAATTGCTTGACATTTTGTGTTATCCCTTCTATCTGTGGTTACTCTTACTGGCCTCCAGAGATACCCTTGACCTCTGGTTCCTTGTGTCTGCTTGGGTATTAGGTCCAGCAGCTTCAGACCTCAGTGGACCAACATGGGGACAATCTGAAAAGCACCAAGAATGAGATCTCAGAGCTCAACCGGATGATCCAGAGGCTACGGGCAGAGATTGAGAATGTCAAGAAGCAGGTGGGCACTACTTCCCTGCTGAAGTGCAGGCCCAAGGCCTAGGGTAGATGGCTTTATCATGGATAAGCAGATAGTGCATTGGGCCAAAAGACCCTGAGCTTGTCTGCAGGGAATTTGTAGATCATTATACAAGCCACACCCGGATTTTCTCAGCAGTGTCCTAGCTTATGAGGCATGCCATCCTAGTACACAGGTCCCCTTGCTCTTCTTTACTGTTTTGATCATCTTTACCTGATCAGTATGGTGGGGGCATTAGCGGGCTCTCGCTGGAACGAACTCTTCAGAGTTAGGGGAAGTGGTGAGAAGGACAAATAGAATTTTGATGCCTTAATTTGAGGGTAGCTGGCCCAGGACGGAGACAGGTGCAAAGATCTTGAGAGCAGGGCACTGATGCTGACTGTCCATGCCTTTGTCCACAGTGCCAGGCTCTGCAGACGTCTGTGGCTGATGCAGAGCAGCGTGGGGAGGTGGCCCTCAAAGATGCCTACAGCAAGCGGACAGAGCTTGAGGCTGCCCTGCAGAAGGCCAAAGAGGAGCTGGCCCGGATGCTGCGCGAGTACCAGGAGCTCATGAGCGTGAAGCTGGCCCTGGACATTGAGATCGCCACCTACCGCAAGCTGCTGGAGGGCGAGGAGTGCAGGTGAAGAGGGAAGGCAGGTGGGAAGCTGAGGGTTAGAGAGGCCCAGGGCCCTGAGTGTGGGTCTCTCCTGGGTTACTTGTGTCAGTGCTGTGCTGGTACATTAAGAACCAAGATGATGTGGTTAACAGCGTTACACTCAGCCACTCAGGGATAGGATAGGTGAACGAGACCTTCTTACTGAGCAAAGCATAGCTCTTGGCTTGCTGTGACTCATGCCTTTTTCTCCCCTACAGGATGTCTGGAGAATGCCAGAGTGCTGTGAGCATCTGTAAGTACCTTCTGGCCCTGCCTTGCTGTACCTTCACCCTGGTCTGGCCTGCGGGCTGTAGGCACTGTGGGACTAACTGTGTCCTTTGCCTCTCCTGCAGCTGTAGTTGGTGGTAGTGTCAGCACTGGAGGCATTGGCGGAGGATTAAGCATCGGCGGAGGATTTGGCCTGGGCGGTGGTTTTGGCTCTGGCTCCGGAAGCGGCTTTGGGTTTAGTGGTGGCGTCAGCGGCAGTTCTGGTGGCAAGATCATCTCTTCTACTACCCTGACCAGAAGATCCCAACTATAAAGAAGATGAGGTCCCCACAGGCCCCTGAGTCGGGCCCAGCCCAGCCCTTGTGTCTGCACTTCTTTACTTCACCTCCGCCTTCCCTTCCTGGTGCTTGTCTTACCAGGGTCACCTGCACTCTCCCCTGGGTTCTCTCCGCTCCGAGGTGCTCTTTGTGCCTGGGACATGGATTCTGTCCTCTTGGAATTTGGTGACTGCTTCTCAACTTGGGCCTCAAGACCCATGTGGAATGAGAGCACTGTCGGCCTTCACTTCCCATGGACAGAGGAGAATATGATCAGGAGCTCCATCTCTAGGACTGTCAGGGGTATACATGTCCCCATCCCAGCCCAGGGCCGTCCCCCACCAGATCCTGGATATCTGTCAACATCACAATCGAACTCATTCTCCATCACTTGGCAGCACCTGGCTCTGCAGGGTCAGGACAAGAGCTGCTCAGCGTTCCATTCAGCTCTTCTCATTCTTTCTGTCCAGCTTCAGGTGACTGTTTAATAAAATGCTTCTGTCATTCATTCTGAGCAGTTGTCTTTGTTCTCTGGGGAGACGTCTTTAGAATTTCATCTATTTAGGTGAAAGTAGAAGCTGGAGGTCTTGAAGGATCTGTCCATACAGACCAAGGCCACCCACTGATCTCTTCTTCTTAGTTGCACAGCTTATTGAGGCTAGAGTAGAGTGTGTGGAGCCTGAAGCCTGCCTACAGGGGAGGGTAGATTTAAGAGACAAACAACAATTCTACAAAGGATGACCCGTATAAGGCAACCTGGGGCAGCACTGTCTCAGGGCTGAGCCTGGAGGAAAGAGTTCAAATGTGGAGGTGGGCGTGCCTCACAGATGTGACAAAAGGCTGTCTGGGCAGAATGCAGAAAAGGTGGTAGAACTTATAGAGAAGCCTTCTATCTGGTGTCTAGCTAGATTTTGAAACTAGATCCCAATGGCCCAGCAGGGCTTTGAGCGAATTGTTTCGAGAACTGACAAGGTCGTGGTTGTCGAATGGACAGAGTGTAGGTGTTTGCGAGCCTGCTCTTGCTCACTTCCCCACCTCCTTGAGGCACTGGGTTCTGCCTTGGTTGCCATCCCCGCCTTGTGGGAGAAGATGGAGAAGAAGCAGCTTTTCTGGAGCAGTACAGGGAAGCTTCCTGACTGGGACAGCCCCAGAGGCTCTGATTAGTACATGGCTGAAGGTGGGAGAGGGCAGTCAGGGGAGCATTTGGATATAACTTGGGAAAACACTCTGTTTCCATCCTGAGCCAATCCCAAGAGTAGCACAGCCTCCCCTTTTCCAGAGCAATACTGCACTGCTTTGTATCTGCAGCCTGATCTAAAGGCTTCCTGATAGAGGTGTGGAATGTATTCTTTCCCTCGGCCAGCAAGTGGTGCTTCTCCCTTGACTTACAGAGAGGTCATTCTGACTCCACTTCCCCCATACAGTGTCCATGAGGGCCTGGTGTGTACAAATGGGACCTGCCAAGGTTACCCAAGGCTGGTCCTGCCATGGGGCCTCTGAACAGAACGTGAGGGAGGCTCAGGGCTGCCCTGCTCTGGGAAGGCAGGGGCAGAGAGCCAAGGGTTAATCTGTGGGGCTTATGCTCTCAGTGCAGGGGCCTTCTGCCACGAGGAGTGGCTCTCTCTTGGCCAGATGGCTCTGTCCTTCACAGCCCAGCCCTAATCTCTCCATTGTCTGCCCTGGGCTCACTGCCCCATGTGTCAGAACAGGAAGTGTTTGCGGCCTTTGTAGCCAGTCGGGCAACTTTAACTTCAACCTACCACTGCACCCCTGCACTGGGAAAATGTCCAGTTTGGCTCATTTTTGAGTTTCTGGGTTCTGGGGAGGAGAGATAAAGGTCGGAGGCAGAACCTCAAGGTTACCCATCAAAACTGCAGCTGTGATAGCTCCTATTTCTCTGCTCCCTGAGCAGGGAAGCATGTGAGTGGCCAGCCTGTGTGGGGTGGCTGGGTCTCTCAGGGCCTATTCAGTTGCACTGAAAGATTTACCCAGCAAAGTTGGCTGTAGATGAGATTTGTGTCAGTATGTGTCCAAATCAACATGGTTGGTTATATTTGCAGGCAAGTGGCTATGTGTGCTTGTGCCTTTTGTTTATATAAGAAGCCTCCTATTTGACATAAAAGAGGGACTCTCCCCTCCCCACAGCCATGTTAGCCTTTTACTTCCAGTGCAGTCCAGGGGAGTGGATCCTGGCCAGGAGCAAGTGTTTAGGAGCCAGCTGGCCAGCCAAAGGCGATTAGTTGGGGAGCGGTGAATGCTTTGCTGAGATAATATGGGTGTCCTATCCTCTCAGATCCTTTGAACTGGACTCTGGTCAGCAATTCAGGTTTGAGGGCACTAGAGAGACACAATTGCATTACCTGCTGGGTGAAGGCCCCATGGTCCCTTTTATTCTAAATCTTCTCTTCTAGGTATACTGAAGTCATCTTTCCAGCAGAGGGGTCCAGCTGCAGGTTGGTGTGTCTTCAGTTCAGTTTGCAGAGCTTACTTGCCCTGATCTGCACCTCCTAGGCTCAGGCTTCCAGCCCTGACTGTAGTCCCACCAGGGGTTTGGACCAGGTTTCTCCTGGCTACTAAGCCACTATTACATTAACATCAGTTCCCCTTCCCTAAGACCCTGTCTGTTAGCCAAGCCCTCTCAGTTCCAGAAGATCCTTGACTACCCTTCTCAATCCCTTGTTTCTAGTACAACTAGAAAGATACAGTAAAGCGGGATATACCTGGCCATGTTTCACTATAGGATTTTAGTTTAGCTTTGCAGAGTCCAGGCTCTGGGTTCTAAAACCAGAGTATCTCAGAATAAGTCATTGTCTTTACCATATCTCAAATGGATGTTCAGTTATTAGGGCATCAGCTATCTATGGAGGTAGTTGAAGGAACTGTGTCCCTTTGTTCCTCTCAGGACATGGTCATAGTGGGCCAAGCCCCCAGGGACAAAGGGATCCAGCAGGCTGAAAGAAGTCATTTTAGCACTTGCTTCAGGTTTTTTTTTTTTATTATTTTTTTTGTTACATTGCAGGTAGGGACTGAGCAGTCATCTCTTTATCCCATGGGGAGAAGGCTGGGGTGGAGAGTGTGGCCACAGTGAGTCTTGCCGGTGGTAAGAATACCAGGACCAGGATCATTGCCGCTTATGGTTGTCTAGTTGACTTTGGGTTGAGGCGAGTTTGTTTTGCATCTTCCGTGTTTTTTTTTTTTTTTTTTTTTGAGTGTGTGTGAGACAGGCTCTCACTATGTAGTTCACGCTGGACTTAAACTCACTATGTAGCCCAGGCTGGCCTTGAACTTGCAGTGATTCTCCTGCCTTAGTCTCCCAAGTGCTGGGATTATAGGCATGTGCCAACACCCCAGCCTATATCTTTAATTGCACTTCAAGAGCTACAAATTTGATCCTCAATAATTTGAAGGCTGATGAGAAGTTAAATAAGGTAGGAAGAGGCTTTCTTTGTTTTTTTTGGTCTTTTTGAGACAGGGTCTCACTATGCAGTTCAGGCTGGCCTTGAGCTCACTTATGTAGCCTAGGCTGGTCTTGAACTAGCAACAGTCCTCCTGCCTCAGCCTCCTGAGTGCTGGGATTACAGGCATGCACCACCACGCCTGGCTGGAAGAGGCTTTCTTGACAAAGGGTTTTCATTGCCAGATATCTACAATCCATCCATCAAACCACCGATCTACCCACCCACTCATTCACTTACTCAACAAAACACTAGCTTATGAATTCTTTAATGGCAGGGGCCAAGGCTATATTCATCTTGATATGCCAAGCTCTCTAGGCTTATGCTGTTTTTAAAAAGTGGTTGTTTAAAAAATAGTGATTAAGTGAATGAATAAATTTTGAGTGAGTGCCAAGTCTGTGCTAGGCAATGGAGACCCAAATATAAACAAGAATTAGACTTGCTTTCAAGGCATTTTCGATGATCATGTTGAGATATAAATGACCTGGTAACCAGGCAGATGGATGAATCCCCTGGAAGTTGCAGACAGAGGTCACAGCTGTCCAAGGTGAGTGAAATTGCTTCTAGTCTTGGGTGAGGTCTTGGCAATCACAGGAGCCTTCATAAGGAAGATGATATTTAAGTGGAGTGTTAAAGAACAGGCAGGGCTTGGATGTAGAGATGGAGGCAAGTGTTCTCCTGCAGACAGCAAGACTCTGATCACTAAGAGGAAGCCCTTTTCTCCAGGAAGTCTCCCAGGAGTGGCTCCCCCTGTTGTAGCACCCTGATGCTCTGTGCCCCTTAAGCTTCTTCAGACCAATTTATATCACACTCCAGTGTTCTGTGGGGTGGTAGTGCTTCCTTCATTTAGCTGAGGGCTCCTCCTCCTGTGAATCTGCCATCTATGAGCCCCATGGCAGTACTTGCTTCTGCTATACAAGCTTTGGGATCATATGCTTTGTGGCCTGGTCTGTGCTGGGCTGCAGGGAGCCTGAGCTTACTGAAACCTTGTCCTCCCTTGAGGAAGGTATAGGTGACTGTGAAATGGAACATGGCATGGGGAGTGCTGGGGAGCAGACATCTAAATAATGATGTTCTATCCTTGCAGGAGAGTGTTCAGAGCGATGGTAGGTGGAGGCATGGAGCTTTGGAAGCACAAGGAGAAGTACACATTTTGGCCAGGAGTTCAGTGAAGGTTCTGTGATGGAGGTGTGAAAGCTGATCCAGGTGAAAGGGGTATGCACCTGGAACTTCACAGAGTTCTAGGTGGCAAGAACACCAGGAGAAAGGCTCAAAGCATGGCTCAGAGCAGTATGTGCGTAAACCAAAGCAGCTTAGCATTGGTGCAGACTCAGGGTAGGGAGAGATGAGAGCGTCGGGAGAGGGAGGCTGAGGCCAGGCTGTGGAGGATCATGGTTTGGCCCATTGTCCAATTTGTTTAGACTCTGAACTTTGTGTTCAAAGACTAAATGAGCTCAGGAGAAGATGGGGAAGGAACTCTGGGTCACCACTTTTGGGGGTGTGGCCTCGAGACCCTCATACTTTGTACTCACCTCCGAGGCCTAGCACGGTGCACCGCATTCCCCTTCCACACAGCTACAACAGCACACTTTGTGACCGCTGCACTTCCCTTCCCACTCTTATTTACTAGGAAGCCATGCTGCTGGGACCAAGAGTTTTGTTGTTATTCCTGTGTCTCCTGGCAGAATCTTCTCTCATGCCCCACATTGGTACTGACTCTTGCTTTTGTCTAGTACCTTCTATATGCTAGGGGCTATCGGTTGTTATGTCTAAATCTCCTGAAGTGACCCACAGTGACCACTGTCATCCTGCCACAACCACCCCCTCTGTTTTATGGCCAAGTGGAGTCTCCCAAATTCCTCCATGGACAGAGGGAGCCATACTTTGCAAATAATTTCATGGAAAAATAAACTTAAGTTGCTTCTTAACTTTCTCTTCTCTAGGTTAAATGACCACTTAATGGTATTTCTTTTCTTTTTTTTTTTTGTCTTTTTGAGACAGGGTCTTGCTATGCAATTCAGGCTGGCCTTGAGCTCACTTTGTAACCCAGGCTGATCTCGAACTCGCAACGATCTACCTGCCTCAGACTCCCGAATGCTGGGATTATAGGTGTGCGCCACCACACCCAACTCTCAATGATTTTTCTACCTCTCTTTTTCTCTTTTGTTTTCAGCAACCTATTTAATAATATCCTAATAGTCTTTGTAAATTCTCCTCTGAGAGGGAGGCTGTGCTTCCTGTTCTTTCTGGCCTCTGCTTTGAGAAATCAGATGATGCACATGCCTACACATACACACACACAGACACACAGACACACACAGACACACACAGACACACACACACACACACACACACACACACACACACCCGAAGGATTCAGCATGAATGCAAATGGACAGCTCTTGTCATGCAGGAATCTATACAAACAAAGGCTTACTCAGGGCAAACCCTTTTTCAGTTTTGCAGTTGTGTTAAATTCCTTAAATGCTTTGAGGTTGTGCAGCTTATTCTTACAGCAGGAGGTGGAAGTGAGTTATTTATAATTAGGAGGGGAAAAAGGAAGGCAGAGATCATCTCACCTGTCTCCCCTTGCATTCCTGCAGTCTGTTTTCTACACAGCAGGGAGATGGAGCCTAGCAAAGTCAGCTCACATCCACCTTTGCTTCCACTCAGAGGAAAAGCTGGCTTTATGAGGCTCCATATGATCTGTCTCCCAGGCACCCAGGTCTTACCTTGTATACTCCTCTTCCCCCCTCACTCTGCTTCAACCACACAGGCCCCTCATGGTTCCTCAGAGGTTCCCCACACTCCTGCCTCAGGACCTTTGCACTTGTGGCTCCTTCTGCCTGGGTTACCCTTCACCAGGTGTACTTCTTTTTTAAGAATTTGCAGCAGGTCACAGTCCTGGAACATTTGTGCTCCAAGGATGGGGAGAAACTCTCCTCAGCATGCTTGTCCTCTGGGCTCAGGTGTCTGCTCAAGCCTGCTCGGCCACTTTACAAATGAGCGCTCTCAGCCTCCCTTTCTCTGTTGCACCTCTTCCATAGCATCTTCTACTGCAGACATGTCATGTGCTCATTTCTGTACTGTCTGTGCCCTGCTGCCATGAGAACTTTAGACAAGCAGGGATTTCATCCGATCTGTCCACCACTGTGTCCCTAGTTCATAGAACAGTGTTTGGTAGACAAAGAGTGCTTAATAAGGAGTCATCGCATGAATGGAGCAGATGCTGTGCATTTGAGGAAGAAGAGCATTAGGAAAAGATGTGATGAGAATGGCCGCCTGAGTTGTCACAGGGGGAATTAGTTCCCTGCATGCACCTGCAGTTTCCCCAGAGCACTAGAGAAGCCCTATTCCTAAGTTAGGACAGAAGCATCTTTTAAAGTGACTCAAACCAGCAAAGACAAAATAGCTAATATTTTCTGAGTGTTAACTATGTTTAGGCACCATTCCTAGTATTTGCCATGTTATTTTCTTCAATTCTTACAAGAGCTAGGGAAGATTAATCTGCTATTGGTTCTACTTTACGGACAAAGAAATTTAGACTTGGAGAGAATTAGCAACGTGTCCACGACCACACAGTGAGCAAGAAGCGGAGCCGAGGATCAGACCCAGGAGGGTCTGAGTTCCAAACCCATGTCTTCTGCTTGCAGGGCAGAGATGACCCAATATAAGTAAGGGACAGACTCTTACCCTGCAGGGGAAGAAGCACAGTGTCCCCATCACAGACAGGCAGGAGCCTCCTAGTTTTCACGCACATTCAGCCACTTGAGAGTATTATGCGCTGTTGTTTAAGAGGCACATTAACAAATTGGAATAGGTTTAGGGAAGGGTCTTGAAATCATGTGCACTGAGAACCGGAAGAAACGGCTGGGTGCAGGTATCCAGCGTGAGAGTGTTTGTGGGAAGGCAGCAGTGTTTCCTACAGGCATCACCATGCAGAAGCAGGGACGTTTGTGTGTGTTTCTGTGAAGGACAGGCAAGAATAAATTCATGTTAGCTCAGTTTATGTCTATGGAGGGACTGCCAGGGCAGAGGCTCTTGGACACAAAGGCAAGGGTGATGGTGTAAACAGTACACAGACGGTTTTGTCAGGGAAGAATCTCTGTGGGGACAGGGATCCTCACTCACGTACAGTATTACAGATATTGCTGAATTCATAGTAAAATGTGTGTTCTCAAAGGATACTGAAAGTATAAGTTCTGACACGTGTGAAGGTCAATACCGATTTGTGTGTGTGTGTGTGTGTGTGTGTGTGTGTGTGTGTTAAAAGGGGCCTTTGGACCCCGAGAAGTGTGGGTGCCAGGTAATGGGGATGGTCGAGTGAGGCTCCTGTGGACCCTAGCCTCACTGATCCCATGAAGCACAGCTGGGCTCCTACTGGCTGGAGCACAAGCACTAAACATTGATCCACCAGGTTAGACCCACCAGGACCTTCCTTGGGTCAGGGTGGCACCTTGCTGGCCTGGATGAGTAGGAGATTTGGTGGAACTCCTTCCATGGGGATCTTGAAGGGTAGGAGAGGCCAGGGGATGTCAGCTGTAGTACTCTGTGAGTCTCTGATTTCATACTTTGCAATCCAGTGACTTACTCTTCTCCAAGTACTTAGGATACTTGCTAATGAACCTCAGGTGTTGGGGTTAGACTTGAGCCAGCTCTGTTTCCTCAACTGATTATTATTATTATTACTTTGGCTTTTTGAGACAAGGTCTTGCTCTGCAGTTCAGGCTGGCCTTGAGTTCACTTTGAAGCCCAGGCAGGTCTAAAACTCGCAACAATCCTCCTGCCTCAGCCTCCCGAGTACTGGGATTATAGGTGTGTGCTACCACGCCAAGCTTATTAAAATTATTTATCAGGTATCCCAAGTGCAGAGGTCTGGTCCCGTGTTAAGACTTTTCACTCTCCGTCTCCTCCCTTCCTTCACCTCCTTCTCTCCTGACTCTGATCAGGGTTGACATGCAGATGCACTCCGCAGTTTGCTTTGCTCTCTGTTCCCTCCAGGACTAGGCCGTGTCTTCTCCATAGGTCTATCTCCTGACTCTCAGAATAATATAGATTATGCTTTTCCTTGTACTCCTTCCACTCTCTGCTGGAGGGTCCCAGACCTGGAACTGTCTCATGACAATTTGAGTTGTGACCTTGCTTCTCAAAAATTCTTCTCTAAGTTCATCCTTTCAAAGGAACTGGCATGGTTTAGACAATGGCTGGGATCTGCTCCAGTGACAGGCCTCTAGGTGCCCTGATTTATTATGGATTAAGAATTCCTGGAGACCCATTGTGCTGGACTTTAGGCCCACATCTGGCCCTGTAACAGCTTCATTTATGTCTGTCATAAAGACGAAGCTTACGTCCTGCCTATATATGCGTGTATACATGTGAATTTCTTGATAGAAAATTCCTTTATGATGCAAATAACTTCCAGTAGTGACATAATGTGACAGCACATTTAAGCAGCATTTTGTGCTACTCAATTCTCTTAAATATTAAAAAAAGAAAATATTAAGAAAGAAAACATACCGCCCAATTTGTGTGATATGTTGCTTGGAACATCAGCAGATTTCATTGCCCTAGCTATGTTCCTCTCCAGAAGGGTAGAGATGATTGAACATTTTGATGAAGCTGAAGCCCAGAGAATTTAAACAGCTTGGTCATGCTTAGCCATAGGGAAAGTCTGGTGCGGCCCTGGGGTTGGTCCATCCCTCAAACTGGTTATTGTGTGGGAGGGAGGAGGACAGGGGGTCTGCGTGGCCACCCACTGGGCCTCTGCTAATTCCACGTCTCATGGGGCTGTGGGCAGCAGCTGCGGAAGATCGGGGTGTAAATCAGAGAGGGAATCCTAGCGATGCACAGGGAGCAGTTATGTGACCTCAAATCTCCCCTTGAGGAGGAGATGACACTGATTTTGTGTATATGTTTTCCTAAATCTGAACACTAAATTTGAGGAGTCTATGGATTTCTTGTTTCAAGATGACCTCAGTTAGCTTGGGCTACTTCTTATAATGGGAGTTGAACCAGCTTTCAACCAGTTTTATCTGCTTACAATTCAGTATAAGGGCTTCACTCATCCACTGATTCATTAATAATTGATGGCTCATTCATCCATTTGGTTACCACCCCTTGATGAGCACCTATTATTGGCAAAGTACTCCCTTAAGGTCCAAGGTATCCAGTATGTGGCCAAGACTGGAAGCTCCTGGAAATGTCATGGTTTTATCCTGTGGAAGGGGTTGGCATGTTGCGTATCCTGGGGTAACATAGGGGTAAAGGACAAAGGAAGAGCCAGGCCACCCTCCACCAACCCTGCCCAGTGAGCCCTGAAGTCCCCGCCCTTTCCTCCCTTCGATGGTTCCTGCTAAGAGCACACAGGCCACACCCTTGGTAGAGCATAGTGTGCAGCGGACACAATGAAAAAGACTTGCCCCGGAGAGATAAGCAACACCTTCTCAGGCTATAAAGCCACACAGGATGCCTTTCCTCTTGGACAAACAAGTTCAGTGCTTAAGCCTCTGAACAATGTGGGCCTGGTAGGTTCTCAGGTTTTCTGAGACAGACGTGTTCAGCAGAGCTGCTGGATCTGCCAGATCTGGTCTGGTGGGGCTGGCAGAAGGTGCTGGGTGTTCTCCGAAGTACACAGAGGATGGTCTTACAGGGGCCCTGGGTGTCTCCTTCCTGACTGGGTCTCTGTGTTTGAGTTTCCTGTTCCCAGTGACTTGGGCTAAAACCAGAGCAATGCCACAATGTAGGGAGCAAGGAAGGAAGTTTTAGAGAAGCCTGAGGTGTGTATACTGCTCTGTGGCTTCTCTGGGTAGATTTTAAAACAAGCAAAAATTTGGCATGTTGGGATTTGACCAGTGTCTGATCAAGGTGCTCAGGTGTGAACTTCCTGTTTTCTCTCAGAAGGAAGTCAGAAGCCACGGTTTCCTGACTACAGGCTGGGACAGGTGGAGAGCCCAGGAGGCAGATGCATATTTCTGGGCTTTATCTATAGCAAGGGAGGAACGGAGACCCTTAGTTTGTCCCCAAGACTAGGACAGAGCCAGGCACACACTAGGCACTTGGAAGCATGCGCTGATTATAGAGTAAATGATGTCACCTTTTCTACTGGGACACTTTTCCAGAGTTATAGGTGGACCTCACTGTCTCCACTTCTCAAGGGAACCAGAACACCTTACATGCATCATTCGAGTTAAGCCCTGCCCTGGCAGGGCACGGGGACAGGCGACAGGCGGACAGCCCTGAGCTGAGCCCATGATGCAGGGCAGCATGCCTTCTGGGGCTTGTAGGATAAAAATCTAGGAAGTGGCAGTGCTGAGCATGGGCGATCCCAGGCACCACCCCCTGCCAGGTAAACCTGCCACCTTAGCATTTTTCCCGTTTCAGAGTTTTCTTAAGGTGTTTGGTGGCCTGGAACAAACTTCTGCCTTGGAGGCAAACCCAGCCCATGAATATTAAGGATTAATTATCTCTCCTTCGTTTGAGCCCAACAACGTTCTGCAATGTATAAAAAAGGGATTCATTCCGCGCAGCCTTCAATCTCCTTCTCCTCCTGCCCGTGAGCTCGGTGTCCTCCCTGCCTGCTTCCCACTTCCCTTCACCAAGTGCCTCATCATGAGCAGACAAGCCTGCAAGACACCTGGAGGCAGGAGCCAGGGCTTCTCTGGCCGCTCAGCTGTGGTGTCCGGTGGCAGCAGGATGAGCTGTGTGGCCCGAACTGGTGGAGGGGCCTGCGGGCTCCGGAGCGGAGCAGGCGGCTTTGGCAGTCACAGCCTCTATAACTTGGGTGGCCACAAGAGCATCTCTATCAGTGTGGCAGCTGGTGGCACCCGGGCTGGTGGCTTTGGTGGGGGGCACAGCGTCTGTGGTGGTGGCTTTGGGGGCAGCTATGGAGGTGCCCTTGGGGGTGGCTATGGAGGCAGCTTTGGCAGTGGCTTTGGTGGTAGCAGAGGAATGGGAAGTGGCTTCGGTGGAGCTGGTGGCTTTGGAGGGGCTGGTGGTTTCAGCGGCTTTGCTGGCTTTGGTGGCTTTGGTGGGCCTGGTGGTTTTGGCCCTGATTCCTTCCCTGGAGGAATCCAGGAAGTGACTGTCAATCAGAGCCTCCTACAGCCCCTCAATGTGGAGATCGACCCCCAGATTGGGCAAGTAAAGGCCCAGGAGCGAGAGCAGATCAAGACTCTCAACAATAAGTTTGCTTCCTTCATCGACAAGGTAATGGCCCTGGTTGGGCCCTCATTTCTAGACTAGCGACTTTGAACCTAGCCCTTAGACACAGTGTTCAAACGTGTCCTGCATGGACCAGGCTAGACAGTGAGGAGTTGGGCAAAACGCCAGTGTTTGGGAAGATATTTAACTCTGGGTAATTACTTAGTCTGGTTCATGGTCAGGTGGTGCGTGTGTGGAAAGAAAAGAGTCCCTTGTTTGGATCCAAACACCACCGTGCCCCGCTTGCCTGAACCTCTGCTCAAGTCTCCCACTTGTTGCCTTACTAGGCCTAGGCTTCAAGAGCTGGCAGCCCGAGACAAGGGCCCTGGGCGCTGGCAAAGAAGGTTCTGACTTTGAGCCACAAATGTGAGTTGTCCTCTGAGGCTTCCCATGAGGCCAGGCCCTGGAGAAGGTATTAAAGGGGTTTGAGTAGAACCCCAGTCTCAGGGGCTGTGTGAAGTTGCTGACTTCCTGTGCATCCATACCCAGCCAGGAAAAGAAGACAGCTCAGTGACCTTCCCCAGCCCAGAGCATCTCACATGGGCCTGTGTCCCCCATAGGGCTCAAGAGAAGTGTTATGCTGAGTACGATATGCAGTGTCAGTTCCCAGAGACATAGCCTTTGTGAGGCAGCAGTGTCCCTGGAGTCTTAGATGGAGTGGTGGTGCTGGGCTTCTTATACATTTCTGCAGAATGTACTATATTTCGGGAAGTTGAGATAGAGTGCTGAGGCCCCCAGGAAAACCAAGCAGTCATCTTTACAAGTCTGCATTTAGGCAGGGCTCTTTCTTGTTTCCTCTGCAGGCCTCTCTTCCCTTTGTAACTTCCCAAGCCATGCAGCCTCCTTGGAGTCTTGACTCATTGGCCTGACCACACTCCCTGCAGCTGCAGCAGGAGCTGCTTTCCGATCTGCTCTAGGCCTTTGTGCAGGGAAGCAGGACATACGGGCATCCAGACCTGCCTGGGCGAACGAGAGCCCCACTTCCTGCTCTCTGCAAGGGTTGCCTGAAGCTTCTCCTCCTCTGTGCTTCAGGTGCGCTTCCTGGAGCAACAGAACAAGGTTCTGGAGACTAAGTGGGAGCTGCTCCAGCAGCAGGGAACCAGTTCCACCACTGGCACCAACAACCTTGAACCTCTTTTTGAAAACTACATTAACCATCTGCGGAATCACCTGGATGGAATCCTTGGGGACAGAGGCCGCCTGGACTTAGAGCTGAGGAATATGCAGGACCTGGTGGAGGACTTCAAGAAGAAGTGAGCGAAAGGGAAGGAGGGGGAGATGCCCTGAGTCACCCTTCTCAGAATTTCCCCATCTGTGTCCCTTCTGCCTGCTGTGCAGTTGTGTCACGTGGCCTGTTACCTCTCCTTACCGTACGGGGAAGCTGAGTAGTTAGGCTCCCATTCACCTTCCTTTTCCAAGCACAGCCCTTTATAAATGAATTTGTGGCAAGAGGCAGGAGTTTCAAGCTGAAGTGTTTCCTCCTGAGCCAAATTAGGGAAGATTCTGGTTCTAGGTTCTGAAAGATTCTGGGGTAACTCATGGTAGAGTGACTAACCATCCTGGAGGTTTGTCTGGGACTGAGGGTTTTCCTGAAGTGTGGGACTTGCAGTGTGAAAATCAGGATAGCTTGCCCAGGGAGAGCTGGGATGGCTGGTCTCCCTAACTAACAGGGAGTTGGGAAAGAAAATGTATTTATTAAAGAGAGGAGGATAAAGACAGATGGGGGAAGAGACACATTTCCAGGGTTTCAGAGAAAAGTGGTTTTAGGACTACCTCAAAACCAAACTCAGCCATTTCTTTTTTACTTCTACAGATATGAGGATGAAATAAATAAACGTACAGTAGCTGAGAATGAATTTGTGACCCTGAAGAAGGTAAGGGCAATGTGTGAAGCTCCTGGGCTGGTAGTGGCAGTTTCCCAGTGGGGCTGGGCATCTCCTTACCCCGCTGCCAGGGGACTGCCATGGTCAAACCCTTGAAGCAATAAGCAGAAGTCGGGTGCTTCTTAGTTTGGAAGATTCCTAAAAGTCAGCTAATTTTGAGTAGGACTGAACTCACACAATCTCAGTGAGATGGGAATTGCCCCTTCTTGTGGACAAGCACTACTCCCAGCCCTGGTCCCCCAGACTCCCTTGCTACCATTTATTGGTTCTTCCTGGAGGGGAATGAAGCCTTTGTGTTCCTGTCTTTCTCAGGATGTGGATGCTGCCTATATGAACAAAGTTGAGCTTCAGGCCAACACGGATGCCCTGGTAGACGAGATCAACTTCCTGAGGACCCTCTATGATGCAGTGAGGATATTTCCTACTAAGCATGGGGAGAGCAGGAGGGAATGTGTTTTCAGATTGGAGGTTAGGTGTTTTGGTATGTAAGTCCTAGGGGACTGTCAACTAGAGACAATGCCCCTTGGTAGGGGTTCTGCAGATAGGCTGTAGACACCTGGTACATTCACAGCTAATGGTCAGTGAGTGAGGTTGCTGATCAGGAGTCTCTCTAGGCCTCTGTGCTCTTGTGGCAGAGACTCTGAAAGTGAATAGTTCCCCTCGATGTTGGCAGGAGCTTTCCCAGATGCAAAGGCATGTCAGTGACACATCTGTGATTCTATCCATGGACAACAACCGTGATCTGGACCTGGACAGCATCATTGCTGAGGTCCGTGGTCAGTATGAGGACATTGCCCAGAGGAGCAAGGCTGAGGCCGAGGTGCTGTACCAGACCAAGGTGGGTACAAAGTACCTCTCAGAGGATCAGTGAGTGTCAGGAGGCCATGTCCTGTGGGACTGCGAAGCGGTGAGTTCCCAGGGACTCCTCTTGGTTCTACCCTCTGGAGGCATCCTTCTAATGATTGTTCAGCTGAAGAATGTCTTGTCTCCTGGGGTGGTGGTGGTGGTGGTTGCATTGCCCCTTGTCAGGCCATGTGGGACTGACTCTTGCTTGCTCAGGGCATACAGGGTGGAAGACTCCTCTACCACAACGTCCCAGATGCCCTCTCCGCTGCTGAGACACAATCCATACCATTCTAACAAATAACTTATTAAGAATGTCAAGGTTTGGTGGGTGGTATTGGCAGTATAGAAACAAGCCAGGCAAAGCCACAGTAATAGCTCATCTTCCTTTCCACTTTCTAGTTGGGAGAGCTGCAGACTACAGCTGGCAGGCATGGAGATGACCTGCGGAGCACCAAGAGTGAGATCCAGGAGCTCAACAGGATGATCCAGAGGCTCCGCGCTGAGATTGAGAACGTCAAGAAGCAGGTGGGATGGCCCTGTACACTGGTGCCTGGGCTGCCTTACCTGGTAAGGAGTAGGGGTGAGAGTCTCAGAGCTCCCAGCTAGAACTTCTGGAGGTCCT
Source organism: Chinchilla lanigera (assembly GCF_000276665.1). Taxonomy (NCBI): domain Eukaryota; kingdom Metazoa; phylum Chordata; class Mammalia; order Rodentia; family Chinchillidae; genus Chinchilla; species Chinchilla lanigera. Next base: position 94,311 of record NW_004955458.1, on the reverse strand, counting down.
CTTGGGCGCATTGGCTTCTAGGGAGTTCAAAGACCAGGCCAGTTTATATGACTGGCTACCCTGCAGGGAATATTTACCTGGGTGGACACAAGATGGAGATGCTAGGGGGAGGAGTAATGGTCTCTGGTTTTAAGATGTGGCAGTTCTTTCTAAGATGCAGAAGGTTTGGGATCCTCCTGCTGGGCTTATCCCATCTATCTCTCCTTCCCAGAATGCCAACCTACAGACATCCATCGCAGAGGCTGAGCAGCGTGGGGAGATGGCCCTCAAGGATGCCAATGCCAAGCTCCAAGACTTGCAGGCTGCACTACAGCAGGCCAAGGATGATCTGGCCAGGCTGCTGCGTGACTACCAGGAGCTGATGAACGTCAAGCTGGCCCTGGATGTGGAGATCGCCACTTACTGCAAGCTGCTGGAGGGCGAGGAGTGCAGGTGGGCCTCCAGTCTCATGATCCTGACCCATGTCACGTGCTGAGGGCCAGATAAGTGACCGAGTAAATAGACAGGAGGGTCTGCTGAGCAGAGAGGGGCCTTCACCTTCCATAGACCTTGCAGAGAAGCATTCGTTTTTACCAGGCCCCTAGTTCCCCACATTGCCCAAGTGTGTTTGTGTAGGGTCCTCTTGTTATGACCCAGAGCAGAATGGATAAAACTTACTGACCCGCCCAGCTTCTGAGTTCATGGGCTGGTTGCAGATGTGCTTTGTGACAGCCATGTTTTTCTTGTTTTCACAAACAGGATGTCTGGAGAGTGCCAGAGCGCTATCAGCATCTGTAAGTGGCCAAAGTAACCGTGCCGATTAGAGTTGATCCGCAAATATCTGTATTTGTACAGGGAAGAAGCAACTAATTAAGAGAATATTCCTGTGAAAGTTGGAGGGGTCTTGTGGGGGATGGAAAGGGAGCAGACTGGCTTTTGTAATTGTGTGGGGTTCAGGGCACTTTTAATGGGAGTAGAAGGTCAGTGGGAAGTCGCTTACAGGGAGCCCTTTAACGGAGGAAGCATTCAAATACTGGATGACCTCCAAGGGGTCTTCAAGAGTTGTCCACATGTAGAAGGAGCCACTGGGTCATTCTGAATGACTGATGACATTAGAATGCCCCCAGCGATCTCCAGATGCAAAGCTGCCCTGTCACTCCCAATCTTCCTCTCCCAGTGGCACCTTAACTAGTTATAACACAGTGATGTGGGCACTGGGGCACTGACTGCTGTCTCTTCCTCCTCCATAGCTGTGGTCAACAGCAGCAGCACGACTTCGGCCTCGGCAGGCGGTTATGTGGGCAATTACGGTGGTGGCTTCAGTGTAGGAGGCACTGGCACAGGCAGTGGCTTTGGCCTGGGTGGTGGCGGTGGAATTGGCAGCGGCGGTGGATTTGGTGGCAGCAGCAGTTTCAGCGGTGGCAGCAGCTTTGGCTCTGGCTCTGTGGGTCACAGTGGAGTCAGTGTTGGGAGCTTCCGTTCAGGTGGCAACCGGGGTGGCACTGTCAGGTTCTCCCAATCCTCCCAGCGCTACTCCAGATAAACAGCATAAAGCGCATTCACCAGCATCACAGCCACCTCAGCACCTCCCTTCCCACCCTCTCCTCCCTTCCCAATGTCATGTCACCCCTGCCCCTAGGGGGTGGCTCTTGGGCTGGAAGGCTGGGGCTCTTGCTCTTCCACCTGGGTCCCTGGCTGAACCCAGCCACAAGGATTTCAAGCTCTCTTCTCTCTGGCTCCAGTATATGCCTGTGATTACCCAGATGTGGCCTCAGCTGCCACTTCGGGCGGTCCTTGGGATCCTCCCTTCCCTGAGAGTCACCACAGTTCTTGTGTATATAACCTGTGGCTCCTTCTGCCCGCCTGTTCTGTCACCAATAAAATGCATTGTATCTTATGCCAGCCCTCTGAGTACTCTGTCCACAACCATCTCCCCACTGGGCCAACCCCTCTGGTCACCTCTCTGGGCCAATGCATTTTGCCTCTCCTACGTGGGCTCCCTGATCCACACAGCAGCCGGAGCATTTTTGCTCAAAACAAGACTGTTCCTCTTCACCACCCATGGGGTGAGACTTAAATGGGCAACATTTGGCTATTGATTTATTCTTGGAGCATTGTAGGGTGGTGCCATGGGGCTTCTCATTTCCCAGGGCCTGTGGCTTCACACTTTTCTTTTGCCTGAAGAGCAGGAGGGAGGAAAGGAAGGAGGGGAAAAAGAGAGAAACATTTCACCTTTCCTCTTGTCTCTTTCTCTGTCTCCCTCCCTCCTCTCCTTCTGGGCCAGGCAGACACCTACCTCCTCTACCTTCACTCATCTGGGGGAAGTCAAAGGGCACTGGGGATGAGTTTTTCCTTGGGTGTGGGTCCCCTATCACCTGGCATCCTGAAAGAATTTCCTCATCAAGGTACACTGGGACAGTGGAGCTTCTAGAAGCTGAAGGCTGCAGGATTCCCCTAGAGCAGCCTACTCAATGTCTGACCCACCTTGAACACTGTTGCATGTACTTTGGGCCTTGAGGAGTGCACCGGCCACAGAGGCTCTACCATCCTGTCTCTTCTCTGTACCAAGAGGCCCTGGCCAATGTTAGTTGACCTTAGAAAAGCTGCCCAGAAGGCCACGGCTGACAGGGACTCCAGAGCAGGGAGTCTAAGGCCTTCATACAAGCTGAGAGGTGGGAAGACCCGCTTAGGGTCCTGTGGCATACAAAGACGTGAGGTACGAGGGGGACCAAGCAACCAAAGTCTAGATCCTCCACTTTCCCACACTACCTCTGAGGTGCCCCATAGCTTGGGCACCCAGAGAACACACAGAAATGTTCAGGCAGGCCAGAGAAGCAACATTTACAGCCTGGGCCAAAGCTGATTTATTTCCAAGGTGGGAAAAAGCAGTTAGACAAGGAAAGCCTGCACCTGGGAGATGGGGAGATTTGGGTGGAAATCTAGCTCCTGGATCCATTCTGATGACCCAGGAAGACTTTTTGGAGCAGGAGTTCATAGCAAATACCTCATGTTTGAGCAGGAATGCGTCTTTTCTGATTGGTTATCCCCCTGGAAAGCAGCCAGGAGTTAGAGGTGGGGAGACCTTGTGCCTAGCCCTTTTCAGGGTAGGCCTTGTGGGAATATGCCAGACCATGGATGGGCATATTGGGACTCTGGAGAGTCATTATTAATGAATTCCTTCCCTCCTTTGTTCATTAATATATCTCTCTTTCTTCCTTTGAGACAGGGTCTTGCTATATAGTTCAGGTTGGCTTTGAACTCACTCTATAGCTCAGGTTAGCCTTGAACTTGCAATGATCCTACTGCCTCAGCCTCTGTTCTTGTCTTCTTTTTTTCCCTTCTCTCCTCCTCCCCTCCCTTTCTCCTCCTCTTCTCTTTCTTCTTTTCCTCCTTCTGCTCTGACTCTTTCTCTTTCTCTCTCCCTCCTCCCCTCCCTCCTTTTGGTGCTGGGGACCAAGACACGCACACCACCAATGAACCACATTCCTAGCTCTTATTAAGCTTTTATTCTCTGTCTAGTACTGAGTTAAATTCTGGAGATAAACTAGTGAGCAAAGATCAAATGTTACTAAAATGTTACGTTCATTTTAGTAAGCAAACCTAACAACACAAGAGCAAACAAATAAATGAATAAAAAATTTATGTTGTAGTGAGCACATAAAAAAAGAAACAGAAGTTGGGTGAGCAAATAAGACTGTCAGTAGAAGGGGAAGGGAAGGGAAGGCTTGAACCTGATACCCAACTTCCTAGTGCAAGCAATTGGGTAGATAGTGGTATATCCTTTTGTTATGGCACAGTGGAACTAATTTCTGTCTCCAACAATGCTCTGTCTGGTGACTTCCTCCTACTCCCCCTCACCACTGGAAGGAATGCTTGAAAGACCACCTTCCTCTGCCTAGAGTTGTGACTTAGTGGTTCTCATGTCCCTTGGAGGAGACATGGAGGGGACCAAGGTTTGTTTGCAGATTTCAGGTTATTTCCCTCTATCTTCTGGGATTCAGGTTGCAGGCCAGAGTGAGTATCAACAGTGTTGGTGACACATCCACAGACCAGAAAACAGGAATGGTTTCCCACAAGAATCTGAAAGTAGATCAGCGCCTGGTTGTGGATAATCCAGACCTGACTGCTGCTGATGAAGGTTTGTATGTAGAATTTTAGGTAATTTGGAGGTAAATCTCTACAGGACTCTTGTCAGTTTTGCCTAAAGCTGGGTGGCGGTTTGTTAGCCAATCATCAGAAAACTTATCTCCTGGGATTTGACCTCTGCTTCTTTCTGCCTTCTCAGCACTTTAGCCCAAGTGCCTTCTTTCTCTGCTGACAAAGGTCAGACACGTAGGCACCTTGCAATACTCCTGGGCTGGCTGAGAAAACTCAGCTCTGAAAATGTATTTTGTCCGTGTCTCTTTCAAACCATTCTGGTGTACAAAGGACACAATTTATACATCATTGTCATGCCTAAGAGCAACTTAATCACCGCCAACCCTTGTAGTCCTGGCTGAAGGCTGGGAGCTGACTGTCCTAGGAAACCACTGATGGAGGTAGAGAGGGATCAGCCTGATAACCTCTGGAATCTACAGTGATATGACCACATGGTGACAGCTCCATTACCTCCTGAGAAGACGGGCATGAAAAGGTGGCTGTAGATATCAATAAAACTCGTTCTTGCTGGCTGTGGTGGCACATACTTGTAATCCTAGCACTGTTAGAGGCTGAGGCAGGAGAGTCACAGATTTGAGCACACCCTATGCAATTAGGCACCTTAGTGAGACCCTGTCTCAAAATAAAAAATAAAAATAAAAATAGACTGGGGATGTAGCTCAGTATGAAGGCCATAGTTTCAATTCCCAGCACCACTACCACCAAAACAAAAAAACAAATCAAAATCAAAACAAAAACTGAAAGAAAAAACAAAAACAAAAACAAAAAAAGAGCTGTGGTTCTTGGTAGAGGTGATTCTGTGCCCTCTGCCAACATACGGGGACATACACAGCTGTAAGGCAGAGCCTTGAACATTACAAAACATCCTACAATGCACAGGCCAATCCCGTCAACAAAGAAATAGTCCATCTGAGGTGTCAGTAGCGCTGTTGCTGAGAACCTTCCATCAAGGCAAGAGGCCATCCCGTTCCCCGAAGCCTGGGAAACACTCCTTAGCAAAGAGGGATCCTTCTGGATTGGAGAGTTTGTGGTAAAATGGACATGTCCTTTTATTCAGGACAAAACCATAAGAAACAAGTCAGGAATGTGGTGTGGCTCTAGGTGGGGACTTTCAAGACCTGAGCAAATAACCCTTGATGGGTGTACGGGTGGTTCTGGTATTGACCTGTTAGTTTATGCCAGTGTGAATTTGATACTCTGGTCCCTTTGCTAGAAGTGCTCAGTCCATCTTCCACCACTTACTCCTTCTTGAAATTACTCAGGATGGCCTCCCTAGACCCCGCCTCACTTCTGTGGTACTGAATACCTGCTGCCTGGGCTCCCTGGACTTGTTTACTCCCTTTATCATGTGTCCTGCTCTCTCAAAATGACCAACTTCAGTGTCTGCTCTCCACCAGGATGGAAGTTACCTGAAGGCCATGGATGCACTTCACTCATCCTTGTGCCCTTCTGTGATCAGATGGGGCCTGGCACATCGCAGGGACTGTGGATTATCCTGAGTTAATGAGGTTTGCAAAAGGGCAGGGTGGATTGCTGTCCTGACATATTTAACAAAAACAGTACAATTAGACAACTGAGTTTTTGGTGTAACTAAGTTACTGGTGTAAGTCATACACTGGAATTTTGCATGTCATCTTATTTAATCCTTACAACTGCCATAGGAGGCAGGTAGTAATTATCCTCATTTTCTAGAGGAGGGTACTGGGGCTTAGAGAGGCAGAGTGACATGCCTGATGGGAAGAGGCAGATCTAGGTCTCAAATCCGAAGCCTAAACTTGTAACAACTGTGCTAGGCTGCTGAACAGATGGGGTTGGCCAACTTCTTGGCCTGCAGGTCATCCTCTCTGGTATGTTCTGAGTCCTTGGCATGTGGTGCTAACAACTCTCTGGAGTAGAGAGGAGCTGTAAACCAAACCGGAAGTTCATATGTGAGCAGGACAGGTTTCCCCAGCAGAGGCCTGTGAGGGTGGATGGGATGCCTTCAACTCCCCACAGGTCTGATCTCCAGCTGCAGGAGCAGGAGGCATTGAAGGAGGAAGTACCTTGATAATGATGGGTGTTTCTCTTTGATGCCAGAGAGGAGTTTGTGAGGTTTAAATCTATTTTCATTAACACAAGTTGACGCTTCAAGGCAGATCTAACCATCCTGTGTTGGGGGTGGGGACTTTAAATGTCAAAGTAGATTTTTCACTCTGAGATGATGTATTTTTGTTTTGTTTTGTTTTCCAGTACCGGGATTCAAACTCATGACCTTGCGCTTGCCAGGCAGGCACTGTGCCGCTGAGTTAAATCCCCAGCCCCCGAGATGATGTATTTTGACTTGCTGAAATCCACACAGAAATAGAAAGTTTTCATAGATTTATTTCAGGCTTTGGAGTTGGAGAGTCTGAGATTAAAATCTCAGCTTACTGAGCTAACTGACTTGGGCAAGCTAATGAACTTCATGTCCTTAGCTGTAAAACTGAATGAAAAATTTAACCTTGTGCAATTTTGTAACAATTAGAAATGACAGTTGTAAACAGCTTAGGCCAGTGCTTTATATATGGTAGGTGCTCCATCAGTGTTAAATGTTTTTATTTATTTTTTTACAGATAGGTGATAGAAGTAAATATTTGAGAAGGGAAATTTATTTTCACTAGAAAATTAGAAAATCCTCCTATTTCTGAGGAGTATGCAGTTTCTTTCTTTCTTTCTTTCTTTCTTTCTTTCTTTCTTTCTTTCTTTCTTTCTTTCTTTCTTTTTCTTTCTTTCTTTTTTTCTTGTACCGGGGATTTAACCCAGGTGCTTGCCAATACTAGGTAAGCATTCTACCACTGAGCTACATCCCTAGGCTCTTTAAAAACTTTATTTTGAGAGAGGTTCTTACTAAGTTGCCCAGGCTCATCTTGAGCTTGCAATCTCCCCATCTCAGCCTCTGAGTAATGGGATTCGGGATGTACTCAGTTTAAATATTTATCAGTCAATGGGTTGCACTGCTGATGAGCCACATAGTGGGAAATGGGTCAGCTAGGCGTGGAGGATAATGTCTACTACAGACATTATGATTCCTTGCAATGTCTTGCAAAAATCAGACTTCAATGTTGCACTGACCCTAAATTGGGCTGCCCCTCAGAGCTCCTCCCCACTCTTTGGCCACAGAACTGCCACCTATGAGGAAGCCTTCATATCTCAATGTCATCAACACAAGGGCTCCACATGCCAAGCAGCCGCACTGAGTGAAGGTTTTCTAACATTACCTCCAATAGTCCGCACTGTCTCCCTGTGAGGAGGCTATGCTCATTCCAATTTTGTGAAGGGAAAATTTAGCGCCAGAAGGTAAAACAACTTGCCTGATGTCGTGCACCTGGAGAGCGGCAAGGCTGAGACATCCACAGGCCTGTCTACCTCCGAGATCTCCATATTTCCCCCTCCTCCAAGTGCATAGGAAGAGAGGGAGGAGAGGCATCCGTTTGAGTTCCAGATAACCCAGCATGCTGAGGGCTTTCCAAAAGACCCGGCAGTGTCCATGCTGGTGGGAAATATGCATGGATGTGACGGTCGGTCTTTAGAGAACCTCTGCACTTCCTGGTTCCCCACTGCCCTTCTCTCTTCCTCTTCAGGCAGGCCACAGTCTGCTCTCAGCTTCCTACTGCCTCACTTGCAGCAGGTTCTCCTTTACAGGGATGAGGCAAATCTGGACCTTATGCCTATACGCCCCAGCTGGTCTATCTGTCATTCTCATCTGCTCTGGGTGGGTGACTAGTGACTATATTCAACAGCATCTTAGTAGGGTTAAGACAGAAAGATTTGTTGTTAAATTTGCTTGGGAGGCTTGGTTTAAATGGAGATAAGAAGATTATTTCCTGTAGGACTTTTTTTTTTTTTTTTGAGATAGAGTCTTGCTGTATAGTTCAGACTGGCCTCAAGCTCATGATGTAGCCCAGGCTGGTGTCAAACTTGCAGTGATTCTCCTGCCTCAGCCTCCTGATTGCTGGGATTACAGGTGTACACCATCATGCCCCCCCCTTCTATAGGACTTTTAAGGACTCTTAATAGGCTAATGATGTTTATTAAAATCCCAAGAGTCAGCAGGCCTGTAATCCCAGCTCCCAGGAGTCTGAGGCAGGAGAATCATAATTTAGAGCTTCTCTGGGCAATTTAGTGAGACCTTGTCTCAAAACAAAAACAAAACAAACAAACAAACAAACAAATTAGATGTGAAGGTGAGGGTTCTGGGTTCAATTCTCATACTAAAAAAAAAATCCCAAGACAAGGTATAAAATTCTCATTTCCCAAATTTATTTGACAATAGAGCCTTTTAATCAAGGCTGTCTGGGGGGATACAATTCTGACATAGACAAGCCCTAGGAGGGATCTAAGAACCAGACAAAGTTTATGGGTGAGTTGAAGTGTATTTGAAGGCAGAATTAGAATAAATTGTGATTGTTAACAACTAAGAGTTAGAAACAAGAGGATTTCATGTACTTAGATGTTTACTTCTTTATAAAGCTTTAGCTATAAAGAGAGCTTGCTCTATATGGTAATACATTTTTACTATTTTCTGGCTAAGTGAATTTATTCTAGTTGTTTATAGATTTTATTTCAACATGGTAAAAAGGAAAAAAAGAATATTAACTTTTAGCCTAGGGGTAGCACACCCAGATTTATTGATTTTTATTTCTGTCCTTTTTCTTTCTTTCTCAGCAAATTAGTGCTTCTCTTGATGTGGGATCTGTGAATCTATGTGTACAAAGGGGCGGCGGCCATCATTCACTCACCCTCAGCGAGCCTGGGCGGAGAAGCTTGCCTGCCCACTTTGACCTAGGGGAAATGGCTACTGTTTCATGATTCATTTCTTCACTCACAATTATATTGCAGGCAACTCTTAAGCCTTCTTACTGCAGTTGGATACCAGAGAGCAATTTTGTTAGAGGAAATAACTCTACTTGGTGACACTTTCCCTTGTTTTATGGGTGGGGAAGTGAGAACCCATAATGTTCAGCCACCCGGCAATCTTCACACAGAAGGCCCTGGCAGGTGAGGGATTATCGCTCAGGCTGCTGGCGGCAGGCGGCCTATTTAGACACCACTCCTCTACAAGATCCTCCAGTAAATAGGAAATATTGCCAACCACGGCAACTCTGGGCGTTTCCTGAGGCTTCACCAACTGCTGAGAACACCACTCTGACTTGCTAAGTAAGGAGGTGATACTTTGGCAGGCAAAAGTGACACAAAGGAGGGGAACCCAACCCAAACACATGCTGTTTGGCCTATCACCTGTCTCCATCCTGCTCTTCCAGCACGTGCCAGGGTGACAGCAATGAGCCACACGCAGTCAGGGACTGTCACCCACTGCCTTGGCGCTAGAGCCTGGGGAGGGAAAGGGAATGGGGGATGCCGCTGTCTGTCCTTTCTTGCTTTGGACCCTCACCTTGGTCTTCAGGTGAGCCTGGCTCAGCTCCCCTCCACCCCTGAGAGGGCACTTGATCTCCTTTTAAAGAATTCCAAAACAACCATAAGTAAGACCTCACCAGGAGGGCCTGGGACCTAACGCTGGAGTCAATATCACAAAAAACCTGACACAGAATCCTCTTTGTACATTTTCTACAGACAGATAATTTGATTTCAAAATACAAGCATTTAGGGCCAGAGGTGCAGCTCTGTGGTACAGTGCTGGCCTTGCACGGGCCAGGCCCTGGGTTTCACATCCAGCACTGAAAAATAAACAAACAAAAAACAGACGGAAAAACCAGAAAATTTACACATTTGTTGCTGGGCTCTATGTATTTAAATTTCAAAGCAACCCTGTCCATAAGGTAGATGCCTCCTTTTGCAAACAAGGAAAGAGAAAAAGTCAAGTGTTGCCAAGGCCACCAAATGAAATTGCTTGATTTGAGGTCCTGCACAGTTTTCAGATCAATCATCTGTCTTACATTGTCCCAAAAACTGTCTTAAAAACTATACCAGAAACATAGAATGCCAGCTCTGGTTTGAAAGTATTTCTGAAGACATAGCAGCCACTTCTTTCATGGGGAGTCTAAAGTCACCCACTTCTGCAAACTTCTATGCAGATGACAACCAGAGAGTGTGCTCTTGTGGGGTGTGGCTGGGTGTGGAGGTGGGTTGCTGTGGGGCTGGGGGACAGCTGAGTTCCTGGGAGTTAGAGCAGTAGCTCATCTGTGTCCCTACTCTGCTATCAAGGGTCCTTCACCCCCTTCCCCTGGACCAGAGAGAACTCTCACAGTCTAGACCAGGGCTTCCCAAGCTTCCTGGATCAAAAGATTTCTTGGAGGGCTTGTTGAAAGATGGAACACCCAAGTTCTTTGGAAATCTTCATTCACAGGATTAGGGTGGGAACTGTGTGTAGATATTTAGTTCAGTCAACATCTGTCTGTGCAGTGCTTGCCCTAAACTAAGAGCTGGGCAGGCTGAATGGGTAGGACTCAGGCTCTTCCCTTGAGAAGCTCAGGGCATACAGGGGCACTGACAAGTGAACAGGGCCATGATGGGAAAAGTCCAGGGTGTGGTAGCAAAATAGAGACACTGAGATGAGTGGAGCTCTTGAGCCGATTCTACTAACCAGAGGAAGGGTCCTTACATTCTGTCCCTTTTGGCTCTGAACCTGGAAATCGCTTCTGTCTGTCTAGGATGGTGGTTCCAGGGCTTGGCTTGAGACTCCTCTTTTGCACATGCCCTTCTGCTCTTTCTAAGTTTCACACTTGCTGGCTCCATATCTTGAGCCTCCCTTTCTCCAAGGGCCAGACATATCGGTTCTATTTTGGTTTCTTTCTCATAAGCAGCATTTCTCAGCTCACCTCCAGGCTAGCTGAAGTGGTGGCAGAGTGGATCCTGTGGGGTCAGTGCACCCCTCATCTCCTGGGCCACCGAGGCCCTCTCTGAAGAGTTGGTGCCGTGCCATTAGGAACAATGAGAGCTTAGCCATTGGTGGAGCTCTTGGGCATGGTGGCACCACAGAGGGGGGACTTGACCCACCTGAAAGTGGCTACCTGGCCCTCAGGGTGTGTCATGGAGCTCAGTGGCTGCTCCCCCTGGGGTCTAAAGTCAGTTCACCCTGCTGAATCAGGTGATCCTTGTGTTCCCAAAGGTCCTTGAGGAAATCACATGAAGGGAGGGCGGAGAGCTCCATTTTTTATTAACTGAGGCATGTTTGGGTGATTAAACTAAGAAAGCAAAGCCATTTTGGCCCAGAGGATTATCTTGGAGGTGTGCTGGGAACCAAGAAGTAACTTAATGCCTACAAGGCAAACCAAACCCAAGATGACTCTCAGATAATTGCTTGTCTTTCCTTCTGCCAAGCCAAACGGCCTGGAATATAAAGGCCACTCTACTCTCCCTGCACTGTCTTCATCTTCAGCTCTTGCTAAAGGATCACTAGCTCACCTCCAAGCTCCTCACCATGAGCAGACAAGCCTGCAAGAAATCCTTCAGTTGTGGGAGCCAGGGCTTCTCTGGCCGCTCAGCTGTCATGTCTGGTGGCAGCAGGATGAGCTGTGTGGCCCGAACTGGTGGAGGGGCTTGTGGGTTCCGGAGTGGAGCAGGTGGCTTTGGCAGTCACAGCCTCTATAACCTGGGTGGCCACAAGAGTACCTCTATCAGTGTGGCAGCTGGTGGCACCCGGGCTGGTGGCTTCAGTGGAGGGCGCAGCAGCTGTGGTGGTGGCTTTAGGGCTGGCTATGGAGGCAGCTTTGGCGGTAGCAGAGGAATGGGAAGTGGCTTCGGTGGAGCTGGTAGCTTTGGAGGGGCTGGTGGTTTCAGCGGCTTTGCTGGCTTTGGTGGCTTTGGTGGGCCTGGTGGTTTTGGCCCTGATTCCTTCCCTGGAGGAATCCAGGAAGTGACTGTCAATCAGAGCCTCCTACAGCCCCTCAATGTGGAGATCGACCCCCAGATTGGGCAAGTAAAGGCCCAGGAGCGTGAGCAGATCAAGACTCTCAACAACAAATTTGCCTCCTTCATCGACAAGGTGAGGATGAAGCAGGCCTTGGGATGCCCAGAGGCCTGGCATGGGAAGATGCCAGTGGTGTCCTGGCAGCCAGATGGCAGGAGTGCTTGGACCTTGGCCTTGTTCTGCCTTGCTCTCCCCCAGAACAGTGAGCACGCTTCGTTTACCCTTTGGGCCATTTTTTGTCTGTGAAATGTGGGAAGGATTCCTGGTCTTAACTTCCCACTAGAGATGAAATGGGGGCAAATGAGGTGGGAGTCCAAGCAAGCTCTTAGCACTCTGAAGAATGGGCTCATAGCCACGAAATCAGAAGAGTTCACTTTCTTTTCTCCCTGAGATGCAATTTCTTGCTAACCCAAAGTAGCTGGTAACCAATCTTGTGTCAGTACAAATCTCCAATCCCAAGCTGCCCCTCTGCGATGTACCCTGGCAGAGGGCTTCCTCCTGAGTGACGCTGTGCATCAGCCCATGTTATATAGAGCTGCCCCTGGGGCAGACAAGAGTCTGTGGGGTTTGTGGCAGGGGTGGGGGGGAACGAACCAGGATGTGAAGTGGACCTCAGTCAGCGGCAAGCTGAGTATCTGAGAAGAGGTCTTCCTACGTGAAACACCTCAGGAAAAGTTAGACCTTGTAAACTATTTTCGTCACTTTCAGGGGGGTGAAAGAAGCTTATATCTAAAGAAAATTAAAAATAACTTCAGGATAACTTCCTTTAGCTGTGTTCTGAAGGGTCCCAAAAGACTTAAGGCAGACCTAGGTTAGCTCTTAGCTGTGTCATTCGGTATCTATGCCGCTTTTGGCAATGTAAGCTCTTTGAGCCTCAGTTTCTTAATCTGTGAAGTGGGAATTAGCCTCTTGTACAGGTGGTTGTAGGAGTAAATGAGACAGAATATGTAAGAATAGCAAGTAATAGCATAAATACTCAACAAATTACAGCTTTCTCTTTTTCTCATCCTCATCCTTCCCAAATTCCAAAACAGAGAGGCCCCTGTGGATTAAAGAACTGGGTTCATTCTCCACATTTCCACCTTTTGGGATAGGTGCTCCACCTGCCCAACTCAAGGCGCCCCTTTCCTTCCTCCTCTGACACAGGTGCGCTTCCTGGAGCAGCAGAACAAGGTCCTGGAGACCAAGTGGGAGCTGCTCCAGCAGCACACGGTGGGCTCCGGCTCTGCCCCCCGCAGCCTGGAGCCTTTCTTTGAATCTTACATCAGCTTCCTGCACAAGCAGCTGGACTCACTTCTGGGGGAGAGAGGGAATCTGGAGGGAGAGTTAAAGAACATGCAGGACCTGGTGGAAGACTTCAAAAAGAAGTAAGGGCTCCAAAGGGGGAGTCTCCCTTCCTGGAGGATTCACCGTGGGGTGTGGTGGTAATTCGGGATTTCAACTATTCCTGATGGTGCCTTCAGCCAATACTCTTGGATGGTTTTCGAGTGAAGCGTGACCTAGCAGGAGGCGTTGACAGGGCTGGGGGCTGACTCCTGCATGGCTCATTATTATATATTTTTCAGTCTCCAGCATGCCCCCTCCTCCAGCCCAGTTGGATACAAGCATCTTCCCCAAAGTTAAGCCCTTTAGGATGGGGAGTGTGAGCCCTCACACTTTATTGTACATGGGAGTCTCCCTGGAAGCTTGTTGAAAGTGCATTTTCCTGTGTCAAAGTCCTCAATATTCTGAATCAGTAGGTGTGGACAGGCCCCAGGGGTCTGATGTTCCCATCTCCCGGGACTCTAGGGAGAGGGTCCAGGGCTGTACACTGTAAAGTGCTCTTGCAGTGCATTCTTCCAATCCCCCGCATCTGTAGCTTCAGTCAGCCTCCTCCTGCAGGTTCCAAGTTATAATTCACATCCTCTGTGGTCTGTGAAGGGTGAATGGGGCCTCTCAAGGTGAGAGGGGACTCCTGACTTCCCCAGGGGTCAGGACTCACAGGGACAGGCACAGTTGCTTTGGGGATGTCCCCTTCCAACTCCACACTGTACAAGCTGGTGGCCACTGGCTGTCTGGCAGGTTTCAGGCTGGGTTCTGGGGATCCATTGGCAACTCAGATTCACATAGTCCAAAAACAGCTTTGCTCCAAGAATGGTTCCTGTTCTCCAGTCTTCATAAAAGCCAAACTCACAGTAGGAGAGTCCTTAACAGGCCGACATCCCCCAGCCTTGATGCACTCAGAAGAGGAGTTCATTTTTATCCCAAGTTCCTATGAGAAACCTTTGTAATTAATGAAAGTGGAGCAAACAGACAGAAGCATCCAGGGAGAGGAACCATCCCTTTGGGTCCTCTGTGTGCACACTGTGTTTTGTGAAGTCGGTCTAAGGGCCCAGGCAAGCAGTTGGCTTCTTGACATCTTCCCCCACTCTGACTGCCCACATCTCAGCTTGTCTACTGGATTAAGAGGGAAGTGGGTGAGGCAGTACCCTGAGCTCTGAGAAAACTCTGGAAAGCACCAGCTACGTGATTTTCAGGGCTCAATGCAAAATGATAATTCAGGACCCTTGTTAAGAAATTATGAAGACGTTCAAGCCAGCAGGGCATTAAACCTTGTACGAGGACTTGTGAGCTCTGAGACTGATGGAAGTGCACAGGTCGCATACCCACAAAGCAGGCCCTGTCTCTGGGTGAGCAGATTCTGAAATGTCACTGTCCAAATGTGTGTCTCTGTCTGTGCAGGTATGAAGATGAGGTCAACAAGCGCACTGTGGCAGAGAACGAGTTCGTGGGGCTCAAGAAGGTGGGTGGGCAAAACAAGCAGGCCAAGCTTCCTTTCCCCTGCAAGGAGGGGGCAGGGCCACTGATCCTATGCTGTGGATGTGGCTGATATTTTCCTTACATTTTTGGAAATGTTTGATCAAGGAAGCTGCTCTGTACATTACTGGTGGGGAAGACATCTTTAAACTCTACTGTGACTAATGAACTAATTAGGAATGTGAACTAATAATGCATGTTTATGAGTAGCATCAATCAAAATCTTCAGCCTTCACATGCATTCTGGGTATTATTAATAACTATAATCAACTTGCTTATTTAAACCATATCATCATAAAGATAAATTAGTAAAAACACTCTCATTTATATTCAGGAGGTTGGGCTTTTCATACTACATAACCAAATCACATATACTAGTAAATGTTTCCTACCCTAAAACTACACGGTTACTCTGTGCCTGGCTGGTAAGGTTTGCGGTTTGTTATGGAACAGGTTCGATTGGTCAGAGTCATTGAAAGGAAGAAAACCACTTTGATTTTTCTTTCTTTTAAAAGGTCAGGTGAGAAGTCACACTCAGAAGGGCCATGGGAGGAACAGATAGGAGAGATGAAGGCTTAGAAAGAGCTGTGGATGGGAGGGACTCATTCTTCAGGTTTCTGATCGCTCTTTCAGAATGTGGATGCTACTTACATGAACAAGGTGGAGCTGCAGGCTAAGGTGGACAGCCTGACAGATGAAGTGAACTTCCTGAGGACCCTCTATGACATGGTGATTCCTTGGTTTGCTAAGCTCCAGAGACTGCCCCCTGGCATCCTCCCAAAATGCCTCCCAGGTGTAACTTTAGGGGATGGTCGAATAATAGGATACTAGAACAGGGTTCAGAACTGAGCTCTGCCCTACCACGGATATGTTAACTTAGCTCCCCTAGCCTGTGTATGCTTGGTCTCTGGGCCATGGCCCCACTCTCTCTCAGTCCATTTTGCTCTATTTCTCCTCCTCTGGCTCCTAATTCAGCTTCTTCATAATATCCTTCCCTACTGTATTCCCATGGAGACCTACACAGCAGAGCTCACTGGATTATACTTTTAGGCCAGAAGCCTGATTATATTTGTATAGTTCCTTGTTCTTTTAGCCTTGTTGCTTTGCATTCTTTAGCCTCCAACCTGGCCTGAAATGTAAGCGGATTTTTCTACCTTACGCTGTAGCACCATCCTTGGGGTATCTCTTCTCTGCTAATAGAGGATTCCCAGCATCCTCTGGGGCCAGTGACCATCCATGTTCCTTGCAGGAGCTGTCTCAGGTGCAGAGCCATGTCAGTGACACATCTGTGGTTCTGTCCATGGACAACAACCGTGACCTGGACCTGGACAGCATCATTGCTGAGGTCCGTGCCCAGTACGAGGAAATCGCTCAGAGAAGCAAGGCTGAGGCTGAGGCGCTGTACCAGACCAAGGTGGGAGCCCACCCCTCCCCCAAATTCTAGTTTTAGGTCCCAATGATCTTCACCAAGAATGGGCCAATGCTAGATAAAGCCATGTTGACTGCTTTTTCCTCTTTCAGCTTGGAGAGCTGCAGACCACAGCCGGCAGACATGGGGATGACCTGAGGAGCACCAAGAGCGAGATCATGGAGCTCAACAGGATGGTCCAGAGGCTGCGGGCAGAGATTGAGAATGTCAAGAAGCAGGTGGGTCCAGGCTTAATCAGGTAATCCTGGGGGCCTTCTGAGTTCTGGGGAGAAAGAAAAGTACCAGTTGGGCCCCTCTGCCACATGCTTTCATGGTACTGTGGACTAGCACGGTCTTTGGGAACCTCTGCTCTTCCAGATGTTCACTCGGAGACTAGACTTCTTGGGATGCTCCCTAAGGAAAGATGATTGCCCAGGCTGGTTTGCCTAGCATATTCTACAATTGCAGTGTTAGTGTCTTACCTACACAGCTCTGCAGGATCTGCCTTCTGCAGAGCTACTTATCATACTCTTCACATAATCTTGATGGTATCTTTTTATCACTGGAATGCAGTAATTAGTTAAGGGAGTCTAACAGCCTTGCAAAAAAGATCAGTGATTAACCAGTCCATTACTACCTTTGCCAGCCTAAGAAAGCCAATCTGTGCTCTTTTTCTTGATAAGTCATGAGTTGATTTCAGTGGGCCAAGGATGAAGTAACCGATTACAACACTGACTTGTGTTCTGAGCATGTTCCACTGGGACTTCTAAGGAATGGGAAGGAGGCTTGCTAGATGAGGATAAGAGATCTCATGGGAACAATTGGGTGTTTCTTATTTTAGTGTCCATGCTAATAATCTTCCTACCCTCCATCCCAGAATGCCAACCTACAGACATCCATCACAGAAGCTGAGCAGCGTGGGGAGATGGCCTTCAAGGATGCCAATGCCAAGCTCCAAGACTTGCAGGCTGCACTACAGAAGGCCAAGGATGACCTGGCCAGGACGCTGCGTGACTACCAGGAGCTGATGAATGTCAAGCTGGCCCTGGACGTGGAAATTGCCACCTACCGCAAGCTGCTGGAGGGTGAGGAGTGCAGGTGAGTGGCTGTGGAGTCAGCATCCTTCGGATATAATTTTAGAATGATCTTTAATAATTAATAAAGGAGGGCTGGGTGTGGTGGTGCACGCCTGTAATCCCAGGATTTGGGAGGCTGAGGAAGGAGGATCACTATGAGTTCAAGGCCAGCCTGGGTTACATCATGAGATCCTGCCTCAAAAAAAACCCCAGGAAAATGAAGGACCAAGATGATAGATGTGATCTTTCAGACAAAGGGTAAGGAGTCTTCTGAATGACAAAGTTAAGGATTTAAACCCTCCTACTTTTTGTCAGTCAGTATCATCTAATTCTCTGATTGATCATAGACATCAGTACTGAATTACACGTCTATTGATGCTTGCTATGCACAATGTGTTAGGAAAAGTTCTTTGGAGTTATGACAAGAGTTATAGATCAGAGCTGCCCACTGGAACTTTCTGAAATGATTAAAAATGTCCCATACCTATGTTGTGTGGTACAGTTGCTATTAGTCACTTCAGAATTTGAAATGTGGCCAGTGTAGTGGAGGAACTGAATTTGACATTTAATTTAAATTAAGTGGCTTCATGTGGTTAGTGGCTACAACACTGGAGAGTTCAGTGTGGACAGCACTGTAACCTCTCATCCGAGAAGCTGGGTCCATATGGACAAGTGGTTGATACACACATATGCTCCATGCCATGTATACAGCACAAGCCATGTACAATCAGACATGAGGCAGGCCTGCTCCATGAACCACACCAAAATCCAAGATGATGGCCAGGGCCGGTGGGACACTTTCAAATTCATCATGTGTTGAGTGTCAGCCCTTCTCTTATTTTCTCCAACTTGAATAATCACCATCATCACCACCATTGCATCTTTCTGCCAGGGATCACTGGGAAGGCTTCTTGAAAGGGAAAGTTGGACTAAAAATCTCAGAAAGACTGAGAAGGGTGTGCTAGGGTGGGAAAATTGTCTCAGCGGGGGTGAGAGGTGAGGATGGGATAATCAAGTGGGAGTGGGTAGTTTGTCTGGGGCAGGTTTTTACGGCTAAGGGAAAGAGGGTGGGAAGATGAGGAGATGGAGTACAGTTGGAGGGTTGGGGGGGTACCAGATGTCTTAGATGTGGGTCAGCCTCCTTTTCTAGGGAAATAACCTCTTGCAATAGTCTCTTCTCCCAAGAGCCTGACCTCTAGTAGGATACATGGGAAAATGTAGCTCCCAAATTATGAACCCTCAACTATTTGGCTATTGATTCCCTGCAAAACAATTCACATCTCCATCTCTTCTTTCTCAGGATGTCTGGAGAGTGTCAGAATGCTGTGAGCATTTGTAAGTAGCACATTAAAAAAAATCTTCTCCCTGGGTTGTAAAATAGGTAATTGGAAATGTCCTCACTATCTGATGTTCAGGCAAGAGCTTTTGATTCATCGAAGAGGCCACTAAAAGGCAGCTAGGGTCTCTGGCATGGTTGTACAGTCTGTCTTTTGTGTAAGGGGCAGTCTCAAGGGCCAAAACTCAAGCCCCTGTGGTTGGGGGGTGTGCCCTAGGTTGAAGAACCAGAAATTTCTGAGGGTGCATCTGGTTCCTGTTCTCTGGCAGGGACACCAGAGAGCTGGGGTCACTCTTGTTGTGTGTAAGTCAAGCCTATAGAGAGGCTGTAAGTTATGCCACTGAGCCTGAGGAGGGGGGGTGCTTCCAGCTCCCAGACCTTTCTCTGAGTGCAGCATCTTCTCCTGCAGCTGTGCTCAACAATGTCACCTGCACCAGCAGTAGCTCTGGCAGCAGCCTTGGAGCCTTCAGAGGGGTCAATGGCAGCGGCAGCAGCAGCAGCAGTGGCTCCAGAGGCAGCAGTGGCAACAGCTACAGAGAAGGCAGCAGCGGCAGTGGCAGCGAGGGCAGGGGCAGCAACAGGGTCCACCAGAGTCCTAGCAGTGGGAACAGACTGGGAAGTGGAGGCAGCACCTCTGTGAGCCAGAGTGGAATAGGCTTCAGCTCTGGTGTCACCCAGAACTCAGTAGGTAGTGGCTACAAATCTGGCAATGGAGGTAGCGTTGGTGTCCGCTTCTCTCAGACCACCACCTCCAGCCAGCAATGCTCCAAGTGATCCTCCAGCCAAGTCTCCATGCCCACCAGCTTCTGTCTGCAACTGCACTTTCCAATATCTGCTTGGCATCAACAGGTGCACACGGCTCAACTACTGTTTTCCTCAAGTCTCCTGGAGAAGGACTGACCTCTTGGTTCCTCCATCCATAGGTCCTCTCCTAGGCCAGGGAGGTCTAGTTATTAGTCTGGGATAATGATGTCCCTGAAGCATCCCCTGCAGTGGCCTCTGACTTTGGGGGCCCAAGGACCACCTCTTTCTCATTGGGAGTTCATGGTCAAAAGCTAGCATGACGTGGCACTACTTGGGTGGGCAGTCAGTGCTGGAGGGGGAAGGTCAAGATCCCTAGGCTGGGGGCTGGGGATTTAGTTCAGCAGCACAGCACCTGCCTTGCAAGTACAGGTCATGAGTTCAATTCTCGGTACCAGAAAACAAACAAACAAACAAACAAACAAACAAAGATCCCTAGGCTGTGGTTCTCGGAACCCTCCCTGTATCTAGGCATCATGTCCTGAGACTCACTTTTGTCCTTTTACTGTCCTGAGGTGTGGATCCTCTGGTGATGAGTATGTTGTATCTTTTTCCTCAATAAATTGCATGTATATCATATTCTTGTGTTTGCCTTTCACTTAAGGAGTCATGGAAGAGACTAAGGCCCAGGAGTAGAGGGAAATCAGGTTCTAGAAGTTTTTATTATCAGTGATGATAATAAGAACACTGAATAGTCTTGGTTTCTCCTTTATCCATCTTGTTGAGTTCTATAATAGGTCTGCCCCAAAATATTCATGTTAAAGTGGGGGCCTTCCTCACTTCTAAGGAGAGTGTCTCACCCATCCACTAGCCTCTGAGGAAGCCTCTAGGATCTGGCCTTGGAAACAGAGAAAACAGATTGCACTGGGACCTCATCCTTTTTGGTTCATCTTCCCCCAGCCAGACAGCAAATTCTGCAAGCACAGCTACTCAGATCTCAAAGGGTCAATACATAACAGCCTCTTTCCCCTGTGTAGGTTCTGAGCCAATTAAAAAAAGAAAGAACAAGTGGTATGCTGGAGATGTACAGCTCCACGGTTGAGCACTTGCCCTGGCTTTGGTTCCCAGAACTAAAAAGAAAACAAAGGGAAAGTTAATATTGTCTTTCTTACGAACAAAGAGAGTGGGAGCAGGGGATGACATTAAAAAATATCAGCTATTTACTGGCCTTTTAGAGACACTAAGAAAATCACCAACTCCCAGGAAAACAGTATGGAAGGGCTGCTGCATGTATTGCCTAGCTTAACCGGAAGAGATTGACTGTCTCAGCCTAACCCAATGCTCCCTAGACTGGAGGAGTAGGGCTAGGGGATGGCCACTAGGTCTCTTTATCCATCTGCATCAAGAATTCAATCATGGGTGTTATCTCAGGCGCCTTCACAGGGGGTGCAGAACCCAGTGAAAGGTACAATGAATAGAGATGAATAAGGAGAGTGAGACCCCCTTCCCCTCAAACTGAAAGGAATCTGGGATAGGTCATACTCCAAGGCAGAAAGTTGACTCTTGTGAACTGTTGTGAGGAGGGAGCTATGGAGGGAGGTAGTGAAAGACTGAAGGGTACTTGGAACTGGGGGTGGGGTAAATTCAGAAAGACATACTGGAGAGGAAGCCTGGGGAAGGCCTGGGAGGGAGAGAGAGTCTGGGCAACGTGCAGCAAGGGCAAGGGGACAGGGTTCAGCTGTCAGACCAAATCCCACGAGAATTCCTGGACTGGCATCCTGCGTCATGTTCCGGACACAGGCTGAGACTGAACTGTAAGCCAGTGGTGCAGTCCCCTAGAAGCTTTCAGGTGAGGGCATCGTATCTGAGGCCTCAAACCCATTTCCAACTTAAAGACAAAATAGGGGCAGGTCTTTATCTTTGGAGGCAGCCATGCAGGCAGAGTAGGTATTTACCTAAATGGAATAGTCAGAAGAGTTGACAGGAGACTTCCTGAACACTTCAAATCTGACCAGTCATAGCTTTAGGATTAAAAGAATTCATCTCCTCATGGCAACTGCTTCTTTATTTTCCATCCTTTATCCTTTATCCTGTTCTGTCTTCTTTAAGTTCTTTTCCTAGATCATAAAAGCAACATATAGCAAAAATGTGTAATATTCAGCACAATAAAAGATGAAAATATTCTCTCCTTATATGCTACCACTTTGTGACATTTCCCTATGTTCATGTATGTGACATGCATGCACATAGACATAGAGATAGTGCATGTACTTTTATATTTTACAGAGCAGAGTCTTAATTATATCTCTATCTCTATCTATCTATCTATCTATCTATCTATCTATCTATCTATTTATCTGGTCTTACAGTATATATAGAAGAATCAGGTTGCTTTCCAATCTAACCTTTAAAGAAACTTTTGCATCTTTACTACTTGTGTCATTACTTAATTAGTCATAATTACTTGTGTCATTACTTAATTAGCCTCAGGATAAAGGGAACTCACACAGTTTCTGCTTTCATAGAATTTAGACTTTAGCTTGGAAGAAATTTACCAAATAACATTTTTCCATGGTAACGTGTGTATGCAGACTGTTATTTTCTTTGTCAGTACAGATTCTTATTTTAAAAATGAAATCAAAGATCCATATTGAGAACTCGGCTATGGTGTTTTTCTTCTTTTTAGAAGTGTAGCACACACGTTTTCTGGTCAGTAATGTTCTATCAAACGTTTTATTAAACCAGATAGATAAGCATTAAAGCTCTCTCGTGCCGCCACATACTCAAGCTGGGTCAGACTAGTGGAATACCAGTTTTTGGCAGGAGAGATTTTGGCAGGAAGAGGGGTAGAGTTGGTATGGTAGAATTTTAAGAATCTTTTTAGCAAATTACTCCCTAACCAACCCAAAACCCAACAAAATGATTTGTACAGAAAAGATTTTAAGCAAACTTGCATAAAAACGATTAGCATACTAGAAGAAAATGCTGCCCTTTGGTCAATTTGTAGCAGACAACATACTTTAATTGGAAAAATAGTAATTTTAATAAAGTCACCTTTTTATCTTCATAGCATTAGCAAGTGAAAAGTACACACATTTAATACTTAGATCTTTAAGTGGATAATTCTGAAAACTCTAAGATTAGTTTACTGTGTTAGCTTCAGTGTTCACCAATAAAAATGCTCTCACAAAAATGATGCTTAAAAGAAAAGAAACTTCTCTAGAAACACTGGGACGACATCAGGACTAGTGGAAGGCAGTGATAAAGGAACTGTAAACAAGACCAAGGGTTGATTTTTACAGGTTGCTTTTGGTTAAGGACATACTTTTCAGCTGATTCCTACAGCCAAGAGCAACATCTCCCTGCCCATGATATTGGGCAGAAAATAATCGCTTCAGAAATCTCAAGGCGGGGTAGCTGGCTTGTGCAACAGCCTAGATAAACATTCCCAAGTAATCAAAAATCCCAAACAGGTAGGTCATGGGGGTTGAAGGACTGTGACTCTTACCCAAGTGACTGTTGTGCGCTAATGGAAGCTTGATGCAAAGCCTGCCTGTGGTGTTTATGACAGGGAGGGTTGGTACTGATGTTTTCAACGCTGTCAACACAGGGACTTGTATACCAGTCAAAAGAGTCTTCCAAGTGTCCCAGAGCAGTTCGACTTTCAAAAGTACTTGAGAGCTGTGCCTACTTTTGCAGGCCCACAAGGGTTACTGAATACAAGCAAGTGCTTCAGGAAAAGCTCTGGGTTATATATATATATAATTATCCATCAATACCTAACATTAGTGAAGAGCTCCTGAACAAAGTTAGTTTCCCCAAGACGTGTTCTCTTGTCACCAGCCTACTTTGAGGCCCAGAAAGTCCCCATCGTCTAGGAGGAGCTAGTGCTGAAGATTTTTCTGGGGAGCTGGCTTGGCAGATGTCTTGCATAACGCAGTCCCCACTAAATCATGGCTTAAGTCTAGTCCTCTCCCTTCTTTTTTGGCTCTGTAATCCAGAAACATCTCCTTAAATGCCAGAAAGTCCGTGAATGTGAGCAGCATGTTGAATATGTCATCAGCCACTTCATCTTTACGGTGCTTTAACACTGTTGTGAAAGCCGACATGTTGAATTTTGGAATCCGCTCTAGCAGCTGTTCTTCAATATATTTTTCTACCAAAGAAAGATATTCATTAAAAATTGGTGTGTAGGTGAGTTTATTTTCTTCCGTGTCTTCGAATTCTTGATAGTATTTGTCCATGAAATTTGTCTGCAGTATCTGGAACTTGGTATCCATGATAATGTCCTCTATAGACCCAACCACAGCGTCGAATTCGGCCTCAGTCGGTGAAGAGATGGAGAATGCGAAGCTTTCTTCCTCTGGGGCTTCCGTCACTTCCGCTGCTGCATCCATGCTGACATGGGCGGAAAGGCTTGAGTCTGCAGCGGTATACAGGCTTCCGCCAGTTCACGGTGCGATGGAGTGTGCGCCTGCGCGCACCACGGTCCTTCTTGTGTCCCTGGTGCAGTTTGCCTGGGGTCACTGATCTCTAGGTGCCACACCCTGCTATCCGTCACCATGGCTAGGATCATCATTATAATGACTGCATAATATTCCATTATATGGATATAGCACATGTTGAAGTGTGTGTTATTTCTACCTTTTCCACTATAATAAACATTCCATGATTTTTTTCAACACAACACTTGTATCTCCTCCTGCACCCTACTCCAAATTGGTTATCGAACCAAAGGATACTTTACCATTGAGCCACACCCCCAACCGTTTAAATTTTCTATTTTGAGACAGGGTCTTGCAAAGTCACCATGTAACCCAAGCTGGCTCAAACTTGCAAGCCTTTTGCCTCCGCTTCCAAAGTAGCTGAAATTATAAGGATGGGCTACCACTCCAGGCCTATTCATTCTTTTTTTTTTTTTAAATTTATTTTAAAAATAAAAGAAGGAAAACATACTAACAGACACCCATTTACAAAATAGCATAAGAACAATACAAGCAATACAGTCACAGAAAAAGTGGTAGGAAATTAACAATGGCAGCTGTATTACGTATTGACATCTTCAAAGTGGTTTCTCAGGAAAACAAATAGAAACATGCAAGATTGATCAAATAAGTAATCATTAACTGTTCCTTTCA
>NW_004955458.1:27937-67704 GCF_000276665.1 Chinchilla lanigera | reverse complement strand
GAGGTTTTTACCTACTTTCTCTTCCAATAGATTTAGTGTTTCTGGTTTAATATTGAGATCTGTGAACCATAATTTAATTCCCTTATTTTAAGGATGAGAGGATTTTTTTTAAAAAAACAAAATTAAAAAGCAACACTTCTCTTGATTGAAGCCAGGTTCATTTTGAGCATCAATAGAAACTGGGCACAGTTTCTATTGAGGGAGAGGGTGATTTAAAATAGTAGCATCATTATTCATTAATTTGATAATAAGAATAATACCTTCCCCCACAGGGACGTTTTAAAAAATATACAAAACAGTATATGTAAAGCACTATACTATGAAAGATATGTGTATTCTATTCCTTAACTAATTTGTTGCTCTTATTAGGTTCTGGTAAGCTACACTTTCAAAGTATGTGCAAAGATGTTCTTACTTGAGTATCCTGAGAAGAAAAACTGCTATTAAAAGCAAAATCTGCTTCTTTATAATGGGAAAGAAAGGTGTCATAATTAGCCTGAGTGATTGTGGCTCCATAAGGTTTGATCAGTAAGTCTATTACAAGCTCTTTAATGAACAGGACTAAGTCAGGTGATGTTTGTGTGTTACACAACACTGGACATAAAATGTGCTCTCTCTAAGCGCTTGCTGACTGATAGACTAATTAAATGATATTATGCATGTTAGAACTTGGCACAGCCCCTAGAATGTGACAAGTACTTAATAAATGGGAGATATGGCCATTATTCCTTCCAGGGTTACCACTATTAATTGATTGCTGAGGAATAAGGATCTCATCCTAGAGTAACTTCAGAAACCATCAAGCGGAGTCTTCATTTAGGCACCTACAGTTCTGTACAACAACGCCCACAGCGGCAGACCCATGTTTGTGTGTGGGAACTCTGCTCTCTCAGAGAGAACGGCAAGCTGAGTCCTACCTCGTAAGTTCCACCGATTAGTACAAGGTTTCCCCTCTGTGGTTGTAGGGACAAACCGTAAGTCCCCTTGTGACTGAGAATTTACAGATGTCCGAGGATGGTTTTCCTTTTTCCAGATTCCTTCTTCAGGTGGAGCATTCCTGTTTCCTCCCTGTACTGGGGTGCCCCCTGCACTGGGGTGCCCCCTGCCATCCTGTGTGCTCTCTCTTAGAATCCTCTGGGTACCAGAAACCCAGCCCTTTAGATGAAGTGTGACTAGCACAGGGAAGGAGTGGGCCCAGGGCTTCTCTTTGTGCATCCTCCAGCCTTGACTGCTCACGATTTTGGCAGCCTCTCTGGCCGCTGATTCACCCTGGTATCCATGTCTCCATGCTGAGCTGCACAGCTGCTTTGTTTGCGCGTATGTGTAGGGTTTTACAGTAATCTCTATTCAATCTTTCTTAGTTTTGGCTCCCATTCCAAACTGTCAAATTATTTTTGTGTTCTGATCCTGCTCCCCAACTAACTTCTTACTCTTAAGTTCTAGTCAGTTGCATGTTCAGCCTGTAGGCACAGATGTCTTCAGGTGAGTGTCCTGAAAAGAAAAAAAAAACCTATTAGAACAAAAGCTGTTCATTTAATGTGGGAGAGATGTACCACATTTAGCCTTGGGGGAAGTGAGTCTTAAGAACTATCTTAACATGGAAAATGTCCAAAAACTTCATAAAAACAGAATAGTGTGATGAACACCTCTGTTCTTATCACTTAGATCAACTGTTTATTTTCTTGTCTTATCTCTGTTCCTCCTACCCTTCCAGGTTATGTTGAAGCAAATCTCAGACGTCATATTGCTACATTCATGAAGAGTATTATGAGTTTCTCTAAGAGACAAGGACTCTTTAAGTCATTTATTCATAATAACAGTATTACCTTTAACAGGATACACATTAATTTTTTAAAAAATATAATCAAATATGCAGATAGGCTTTACATTTCTCCTAATGTCTCATGACTGTTTAATTTTTTTTGTCTTTTTGAGACAGGATCTTGCTATGCAGTTCAGACTGGCCTTGAGCTCACTTTGTAGCCCAGGCTGGCCTCGAACTCACAACGGAGTACTCCTGCCTCAGCCTCCTGTGTGCTGGGATTACAGGCATGCGCCACCATACTCAGTTTGACTGTTCTGATTAAAACTGCTTGTTTGTATTAGGTTCTAAAAATGTTCTCACATTGTGATTGGTTGATATGTACAGATTCCTATCCCTTTTCTTTATTCCTTGTAATTTATTTGTTGAAGAAACCTGGTCCTTTGTCTTGTAAAGACACTCCTCCACATTCTCCCAGAAAAACCACTTTTCTGACTTCTAACAGCAGAGGCTAGAAGGTTCACATGTCTTTTGTTCTTTATCTGGATGAACAAAACTCTTTGGCTTAATGTAAAGTTAGTGAGATTCACTGAGTTTCAGAACACTGATTTTATTGATATTTCACTCTGAAACTAAACTCTATTTATTTATCTATTTTACTACTGATGGGCATGGGATTAGGTTCTGGCTTTTGGCTATTAGGACAAAGCTGCTCTGAACATTCTGGTGTATGTCTGCTGGGGACACATGTACATTTGATGTCTTTGAGTCTGTCCACAAATGGCATTGCCTTTCTGCAGGGTACACGTATGTTCAGCTTTAACCAGTGGCCCAGGTGGTTCCAAAGTACTGTAGCTCCAGGAGTGTAGGGAAGTTTTGGGTGCTCCATGTTCTTGGTAATATTGGCATTTCTTTCTTTTGTATTTAGCTTTTCTGAAGTAGGTACTGTTAAATATCTTCATGATTTTTAATTTGCATATTCCATAGTGACTAATGATGTTGAGATCCTTCTTATATGTTTACTGGCCATTTGAGTATCCTCTTTTGTGCTTTTTTTTTTTTTTTAACCTCCCTCGCTTTTGAGGTAGGGTATCACTGTGCAGTGCAGGCTGGCCTTGAACTCACTTATGTAGCCCAGGCTGGCCTTAAACTCATGGAGATCCTCCTGCCTCAGCCTCCTGAGTGCTGGGATCACAGGCATGTGCCCCCATGCCTGGGTTGCCCATTTTTAAGACTGGTGACATTATCTTCTTTTCTTGTTAATTTGTGGGAGTCCTTTATATGTTGTGGACATAAGTCCTTTGTCAGATATATTGAAAACAAGTGTCGTTTCCTACTCCATGACTTTGGATTCTTAATGAGGTTGTTTGATACAGAAAGTTACTTAGTTTTGCTTCTTCAAATTCATCATATTGTTCTTTTGTGTCCTGTTTAAGACCTCTGCTGTATAATTTATGGTCCTGGAGACATTCTCTGGTTTCTCCTGAAAGCTTTATTATTTTACCTTCCATATTTAAATATGTAGTCAAATTGTGCATGTGATATATCCTTTCATATATCATATATCATATATCCTTTCAGTTATCAAGCTTGAGGGTTCATAACATTGAACAGGTTAGAAAAGATGTGCACCTGCTTAATTTTGGTTGTGAAAACATAGGTGTCTGCCATTGTTCCCAGTAGGATTGAAATGTTCTGCAGTTAAAAATAAAACAAAAAGATGTTTAAGAACTGATGTTTCCCTGAAACTCTTTTTTGGTGGCCTCTTCTTTTTGTGCTGCATGTTCTTCCTCATTCACTTCAACTACTACTATCTGTATTCAAGTCTCACAAAGACCAATTTAGCCCATATCCAGGGTGGTGGTGTCCTTGTAGGACTTGTGGTCTGGTGCATATAGGACAAAAAAACACAGCATAGTTTCTTGGAATAGCTACCCCACACAACAGCTCAGAGCCCATGCTGTCTCAAGGATGAATAGTCTGTCTTTCTTGTCCCTCTTCTTATTCTCTTTTCAAGTCAACTTGGCATATGATAACAATGGACCTATTTTCAGAGTACAGTTCCTTGAGTTTTGACTGGTGCATATCCCCTTGAAGCCACAATTATAATCTAAATATAAAATATCTTCCAAATGCTCTCCCATGCCCCTTTGCAGCCCCCTTTGCAGCCAATCACCCGATCGCCCCCAGCCCCAGGCTTGGGTTGGATTGCCTTCTGTCAGTATAGATTAGCCACACTCCCTAAGATTTGACTCAAGAGACCACAAGTGGGGAGGGAGGATGTGGATTTTTAAAAGCTGACCAGTGGGCCTGGTATTGAGGGCCACAGCTCACAAGGCAATATTCCCAAACCTCGCAGCATGGCACAGCACAGCACAGCACAGAGAAACCATCACAACTACTTTTAATCTGTACCTTTGGCTCCTTTTCTATCATTTCACTTCCTCCTCCTACCTCCTCTGTGGTACCATCCGTAGCCTTTCTTCATGCCCATAGTACTTTACTTGGTTTGTTGTCAATAACCCTGAGCCAATGTACAGTAAGGAGTTGTTTATATGCCTAATAGTTCCTTCAGTAACACTGTGGGCTCCTCTGCACCATGGACCATGTTGTCTATTGCTGTATATATTTGGAAACCTGGTGCCTGACACAAGCAATGCCTGATAAATGATTATTGAATGAATGAATGGAGCGAAGACTGAATGTATATTGGTCAGTGCTCTGCTTCTTGGACAATGTTACGGTTTAGATCTAAAAGTCTGCAAAATCTAAAAGTACCTCAAAAACACAAGTGTTCAGGGCTGATGGGCTTTGAGGAACTGAATGGATCCAGAAGGCTCTAAGTTTATGAGTGGATTATCCTGCTGCTAGATTCACAGCTGAATGCACTGTTAGGAGCCTTATTGCAGGAAGCAGGCCACTAAGTGTGTGCCACTAAGGGTGTAGCTTTTCTCCGTCTCTTCCCTTGCTCTCTGCTTTTGGCTGCTATGAGATGAACAGATTTCCTCCACCCTGAAAAGCTGAGTAATACAGAAGGAATGAAGACCTAGGGGAAACCAGGGCAGGACACTGTGCCTGGATTATCTGAACAACGTGCCAGAGGACCCCTCCTGCCTGACCCTTTTCTGTATTGTAGTTTTCATGCCTCCTGGCAGAAAGCAGAGCCAAGGACAGGTAGGCACTGCATGGGCATCTGTCTACAAACCTGGTTCATGCTGAATGCTTTTGACGTGTTCTTTTGGGGTCACAAGGTTGAATGAAAATATTTTGTCTGTGAGTCACGAGAGGTGCGTGTCTGTGTGTGGCAAGTTTGCCCGTTTGTCTCTCAGGTTAGATAAGTGCAAGGGCTTTCAAAAGTTGAAGGGAATCCACAAATGTCAGACGCTATTATGTGCTGGCATCTAAGCTAATGAGGTTGTGACTTGCTTTTTTGGGGAAACCAGATTGGCTGGGTTCTAGGGATGGAACACAGGCGCTAGGTATGGGATCTGTTTTCTCAGGGCTTCCCCTTGGAGCAGAGGGAAGTAAGGTGTCCTCATCTTCCTTGTTGGCATAGTAGCAGCAATGGGTGTCCCAGGAGCTTCAGGTTAGGGGAGTTCAAGAGACCAGGGTCATGATCATGGAGTGGGAGAGAAAGGGAGAGAGGGTTTTAAGTCAGAGGACTCTTCATGATGATAGGACAGCGGGGCAGCCAGCCAGAGGAAGTCAGTATCTGCCCAACACAGAGAGGATACTCAGAAAGTGGTAGCTGATGAGTAGGTGAGGGGGACAGAGGAAGCTCTCAGAGGGGTCTCATTAAAGGCTGAGAAAGCAGCAGCACTGCCATCTGTGCCCTGTTTAGTTTCACTGTGGTCCATGGCTCCAGACTGCTGTCCTCTCCTGGCCCATCAGCTTACAAAATCAGGCCTTCGGTCTTGATCAAGAAGGAGTGAGGTCGTGCGCACACACCACGCCTTTTGAGAGGAAGCAACATGAAGACCTGTATCTTTCCAAGTGCCTCCCAGAGCCAGCAGTCCCACCACAGGTCCCGAGGAGGACCCTGCTTGACAAGTGTGGGGCCATTTCAAACATGCTCACATCCAGGTCAGTGGTTCGGAGTCAGGCTCGTTTGGCAGGCTGAGTCCTGCGCAGGCACATACCCAGAGCAGTCTGTGGGGCACCCACACGGGGAGCCTCTTCCAGAGCTAGATTCCTGTATGTCTTGCCTCCCTCAGCGTGGGGTCCAGATTGGGACACAACTAAATTGGAGGCCTGGCTCTGCCACTTGCTATCTGTGGGCCCTTCAACAAGTTACTTGATTGAGACCTTCTCTGAGTTTCAGAGCCCAGAGGCTGGTTTTCCTGCAGCAGACCGGAGTCCCTTCCTGGATTGGCTTCCTCGCTGCCCTCTCATATACCCCTGTCTGTCTGCTTGTGCCCTCCTGTGGTCCCAGTTGTGACCTTTACTTCTTCCCAGCCCCTGTTCATTCGTAACCACCTCAGACTGCCTCCTCCTTCAACTTTCCCTCTGACTTCAAATCTCCCTCCAATGCCCCGGAGGCCCAGTTGATTGATATCTATTCCACCTGCTTATACATTTGGCTTTGAACTTGTACAGCAGATAAAAGTTTGAGACATTTTTTAATCAGTGGCGAAATTTAAATATGGGCTTGGGAACCAGTTTTGGCAGAGGGGCAGGTCCTGGGGTGCACTTGGGACCCTTGTTCTTGGGAATAGGTCTGCCTGCAAGTCACCCGCTGTTTCCTGTCTTGTGCCGTGTGCCCAGCAAATGTCTTCCTGGAGACTGCATATTCTGTAGGAGGCTGAAATCTCTTGCTATCTCATGACTGATGAATGGGTCACTCAGTTTGAGTATCAGGGAACCTCAGTTCTGCTGCAACTAACTTGTTATGTGACCTTGGTTGTCCCTTGGCTTCAGTTTCCTCATCTGCAAGCTAGGGCTTTGCCTGCTTGCATTAACCAGTCCTGCTTTTCAAGTGGGGTTAGCACCAGGCATAAGCACCAAGCATACATACCAGGCCCTCAGTGAATGCCTGAATCTGAATTGGACTCTTGGCTCCTCACCAATGCTAATTTTTAGAGGAACACTACTAACGCACAGAACTGTGGGGAGGGAACCCTCAAGGACACCAGTACCAACCTTCATGATCTCAAGTTTGCTCTGCAGCAGGCCAGGGAGGATCTGACTGGGATAGTTCAGGAGTACCAGGAAGCGAGGAACATCAAACTGATATTCCAGTCCTCCCCATCCTTTGCACAATCCTTGCTGGTTTGCCCTGAGAAGGCAGGTGGGCAGCTGGTCAGGTGGGGGCGGCTCCCGGTATTTGGGTTGGACTCCCAGAAGCTCCCTGATCCCTGATGCTCTTCGCAGAGAATGTTAACCATTCAGTTGCAGCAATGCTCTGGGAGGAGGTGCCTGGGAGAAAAAGCTGGGGCTTGCGGAGGTCCAGGCAGTGATGCAGAGGTAGCAGAACCCCAGTGCCCCAGCAGCCATGGTAGCTCTGGGTCCCAGGATGGGGCTCTGCTGTGCCCATGCGTGGGGTGTCTCCAGTTCCCCGGGGCAACGATGTTGTCCAAGGAGCTTAGTGGTGGCTATGGCAGTGGCAGGTGTAGACCTGTATCTTTCCAAGTGCCTCCCAGAGCCAGCAGTCCCACCACAATTCCTGAATGGAATGCTAAAAGGGAGTCCCCGTGGGCTCACCCTATCTCTGTGGACTCTTCCACGCCCCTGCAGGATCTTCTTCCCTTTCCTTCCGACCGGGGTCCCCAGTTCCATCTTCTCACATTGCAGGCACAGCCGCTCAAAAGTTGTGGGGAAGATGGATCTGGTTGAAAAATCACCCATTCACAGGGCCAGGCCATTGTCATTCTGTTTCTCTCCAAGGATAATGGGTCACCCATGGACCGTTTTACTGGAAGAACTTGACCTGAGCTAGCCGAGAAACACTGGGAAGGAAGCACTGAGTTCCCAGGCTGGGAGGGGGATGCTTTTCATCTACCTGCCATTGTGAATGAACTGATAAACTCAAAAATTTACTACGTTGGAAAAAAAAGCTGTAGGTTAGATTCTTTTTTTTCCCCAAGTAATAGTCTTGTAATCAAATAAGTTACTGGTAGTGAAATACATTATTTTCAAAAGCACATAAAAATTCAAATATTTTATAGCAAAAATTGTATGTGCGAGGGTACATGTTAACATGTTTGATATGATATGGAGTGGAGTCTTTGAACCCTATTCTGGGTATATGGAACATACCCAGAATATGGCAGAGCCTGCTGTTTCTAGGGCGATGATGAACAAAACAACATGAAATTAAGTCAAACATAAGAGAAAATGAAGCGGGAGCCAGGCATGGTGGCACATACCTGTATAATCCCAGCATTTGGGAGTCTGAGGCAGGATGATTGTTGTGAGTTCAAGGCCAGCCTGAACTACACAACGAGAGCCTGTCTCAAAAAAACTACTTTAAAGATAACAACATGTAGGGGCTGGGGATTTAGCTCAGCGGCAAAGCGCCTGCCTGGCAAGCGCAAGGTCGTGAGTTCGGTTCCCGGTACCGGAGAAAAACAAAACAAAAAACAAAACAACAACAACAAAAAAAGATAACAACATGTAATGTATTAACTATTGTTATTCTTCTATTATTTTGTTATGAAATTTTGTTTTACATTTTTTGTAGGGAGTGCCTGAAGCTGGAAATCGATCACACATGCAGGGCAAAGACAAAGCCTGCCTGAGAAACTTGAGCCATGTGAACAAGCTGTTTCAGCTTGCAAACAGTTTGCTAGGCAGAGAAGGTGAAATTGACATCAATCTCCTGAGTGTATAAATCAAGGCTCTGCAGTCTTTGAGCGGTTCCTTTTCTCCCATCTGAGAGAGGGTTCCACCTGACCTCAACTTTTCTCTTTATTTCTAAATCTTCTTGCTGTTTTCCGCCAGGAACATCAACAGCTGCACAGGTTCGTGGCACTTCTTTTCCATGAAAAAACAAACAAACAAACAAACAAAAAAAGAGGGAAAATGATACAGTGAGAGACACAGGAAGTACAAGACCTATGAGGCTGCTGCGGCTGTAACATGGCATGCTGTGTACAGTACACTTTTTTTAATAATGGGGAGTACATTTCAAACTAATGATAAAAGTGTAATATGGCAGATACATAAACCAGAGGCAGAGCTATTTGTTGTCAGGTGTTCTACACTGTACATAACTGTGTTGTATTTTGTGCAAGGGGCAGCACAGCAGGTTTGGTTTTATCAGTATCACTTCTAATGCACGAGTAATGCATTGAGCTGTAGCATTACGGTGCAGCTGCATCACCAGGTGATAGGAGTTCTTCTGCTCCATTGTGATCTTAGGGGCCTCCACAGTACATGTTGGCTGTGGTTGGCTGAAATGTCCTTATGTGGTGAGTGTCTGTACTTGGACAGAACACAGGCTTGGTGCAGGGTTTGGGAGGCCCAAGCAAAGTAGGGGCATGCAGGTGGGAGAAGTAATAGGCGAAAGTGCAAAGCGTAAGTCCTTCCTTGTAACGTCTTGTCCTCACTAGGGTAAAGGACTGACAAAGATATCAGGTAAATAGAGAAAGAGAGGACACGCCTTGTGGTGCTTACAGAAACTCCTAGCTGAATAAACATACAGCTGTGAGATAGCCAAATGCTTGCCAGGCTAGAAAAACATAACAATGTCTGTGGCTTCATCAGGGACTGTCAAGTGACAAGCTTATCAAGAATAGTCTAACACAGAGAGTGGAGTATGGGGACTGTGTCACTGCAGTCTGAACTCAAGGGGGCTGTCTCTCATCACCCCTCAAACGTAAACACAATGCAAGGGTTTCCTGTTCTGACCACACCCTTGCTGACACTTATCTCTTATCTTTTTGATAGCAACTGTCCTAACATCATAAGGGTGCGGTGCTGTCTTACTGTGGTTTTCACTTACATTTCTCTGATGGTCTGGTGCTGAGCTTCACACACACTGTTGGTGGTGATGTAAACAGGTACAAGACAGTCATTGTGGGGAACACTGTGGGAGTTCCTTAAAAAATAAAACTCAAAACACTATGTGATCCAGCAATCTTATTTCTGTGTACATATTCAAAGGAAATGAAATCAGTATCTTGAGTTCATGGCAGCGTTATCCACAATTGCTAAGATATGGATTCGACCTGAGCGTCCATTGATAAATAAGTGGGGAAAGATAATGAGGTGTGCGTAACGTACAAAGGGATATTAATCATCCACACCAAAGGAGGAAATCTTGCTCTTTGTGACCACATAGATGGACCTAGAGGGCACTATATTAAGTGAAACTAGCCAGATCCAGAGTGACAAAAACTGTATGATGTCACTTATATGTGGAATTGAAAAAAGTCCAACATAGAAATAAATATCAAGAGAAAGGTGATTGCCAGGGGCTGGGTGGAGGTGAGAGACATGGAGATATGTTGGTCTCAGGGCACAAACCAGGAATCGAACTCATGACCTTGCGCTTGCCAGGCAGGCGCAGTCAGGGCACAAACTTTCAAGTTTATAAATAAATAGTTTTTTAAAATAATATTTTTTCTGTACTAAGGATGGAACCTAGGGCCTTTACATTGAGCTACACCCCCAGCCTCCAGCTCCAATATTTTCCTCTGGAGACTGAGTCTCACTAAGTCACTAGTTGTCTAGGCTGGACTTGAACTTGTGATCCTCCTGCCTCAGCTTCCTGGAGTGTTGAGATTGTAGGTATGTGCCACCACTTATGAGATAAACAAATTCCATAAATTGAGCAGAGGAAGGAGAAAATAAAGTCCACTGGAGCCACATACCCGTTCTGGCAGTGAATGCAGCTTAAGGAGAGGGATCTTTCAAATAATGATAAAAAAAAATCTTCCGACTTGATTCAAATTTATCAGGACATCGGTATGTTTCCTTAAAATAGATAATTAAGGGAAGGCTTTTTGACCTTTTATGTGCTTTACAATATGTCCTGAGCTGTGTTTCCCTGTCACAATGACTCTGTAATTTGTTATAGGAGGTTGGATGGAAAACATAGTTTAGTTAATAGAAATGTGCTTTACATAGCAACAGAGTAACTGCTAAAATGGATGCCCTCTTATTATTACAGTGAGGACACAGAAGAACAGAGAGATCAATGAACCTATGGAGGGCCATATATTAGTCAGGATGGAGCCAGGATTCAAACACCAGCGCAGTCCAGTCCCTAAAACCTCCCCACATGAAGTGGAACATAAAATAGCACAGTGACAAGCTCTCAGGCTTTGGACTCACGCTGCCCAGGTTTAATGCTGGCCCAGTGCTCTAAGCCTTGTGGCCATGAGCAGGCTGCTTGGCCATCCCTGGACCCCAACCCCCAAGTAAGTGGGGTTGTGCAGATCAAGTCATGCCATGTGTATAACTCCTGGCATGTTGCAGGAGCTTAAAAAGGGTCATTACTATTTACAGCCAATGTTTAGTAACCTGCCTCTTCTTTAAGTGAAGAAATAATCACAGATTATTAAACCTTTATGTTTGTATACCATTCTATTCTCTTTCACCATGGGCAAGGCGAGACATAAGCTGGCAATTTACTACAGGTCTCATTTCCTCACCCAAGGATTTGGAATTCTGCCTCTCTTCCCACCACCAACCAACCTGTCACTTTGAGTCTGTCTTCTCTCTTTCTTGATCCAATACACAAAAGCACGCTCTACCCAGACAGTCCTGTTCCTCTGCTGGGACCTCACTGTTTCTCTTGGAATTCAACCCAAATCTTATTTTGCTTTGGGTCCACACCTGCTCAGCTGCTTCTGGTGCCTCAGGGACAAGAGATGGTTACCACATTTGTGAAAGGGTGTTTAAATAGTCACAGCTCCCAGTATGTTGAGTGAAGAGACCTAATATGTCTGGAACAATATTGTTTCTGGACTTTGCAGAGTTGTGGTGAGGGCGTCTGGACAATATCCAGGCAGAAGAGCACCTATTTGTTTTATGAGAATGAAAGAGATTGCCTGAGCCTTAGCTTCCAGGCTGGTCATGGGGCTCCAATCAAAGGGCAATCAAAGGTGAGGTCCTGGTTAGTTTGGGGGCCCGAGTAGGAGCTTGAGACCTTAACTGGTTCCCTCAACATCCAGTGTAACCCAGAAATCAAGACTCCCTGTCATTACCTCGCCACCCTTGCATGCAGAGCCAAGTAGGGACTGGAGGAGGAGCCCACATCTGTCCCTCTCTCCCAGGCTTCAGAAACAGAGGCTGCCTGGGACTTCCTCAAGGGCTCCACATACTTTTGGGTAAAAGGAAGGATGCCCATGCCAGTGCTAGCTGTACCACCGGCTTTTTCTGTGACTTCAACAGAGTCTCTCTTTTTGTACCTATTTCTTCCATGTAAAATGGAGGCACTGGGCTGATGATCTTCACGTGTCTGGTTTTGATGTTCACACAGGGAGAAGAGGGAGTGGGAAGAAGCTTGGAGCTTCTATCCGGCGAGGAACCTGCTGGCCCTATCTGTGTGATATCACTGCCTCTATTCTGCTGACCACAGGCCCCAAAGCTCCCACTGCAGGGCAAGAAAAGGATCCTATATCTATACCAGCATTGTAGCTCTGCCTCCCTCCTGGGTGGGGGCCAGTGAATGAGATTCTTTCTCCCTTCCTTTTTCTGTCCTCACCCTGCCACACCCCTGAGATAGCCACCTCCGGACCCTGGCAGCTGCAGGGTGAGGTGAGGAACCGATCTGTGGGGGCTGCCTCTGCTGGTCACACCTCTGTGATCCAGGCAGCTGATAGTTGCTTGAGGCCTCACCCTCTCGGCAATTCGATTTCGGTATCTGTGAGTCAGGTGGGACAGGCTGGGGGCTTCAGCTGACGTAAGAAGAGAACTTACAGGTGGGATGGAGGAGAGGGGAGAGGAGGAAGGAGCACATCCCTCCTTGAGGACCCCATCTTCTTGGCAATGCAAGTGTGTTCTGGGGGAGGAGGGCCTAGGTTCTAGGCTCCATCCCACTACTGTCCTCTGTGTGTTCTTGGACAAGTTACTTCCTCCGAATCTCACTTCTTTCATCTACAAAATGAGGGTAACATTAAAAATATCCTCCTTATGACGCTGGTATTTAGATTTAATGGAGCTACCCACAGCTCACTCAATGACAGGTTAACTAGGACTTTGAGTATCTTTGCTACTATTTTGACCTTTAACTGAGCAGGATCTCTAGACCACTTCATTTGTCCTTCCGTTTCCTGCAGACCAGTTGTCCCCAAACTTGTCTGCCTATTAAAAACACCTAAGCATCTTTAAAACATTCTAAGGTCCAGACCACACCGTATTCCATTTCAATCCCAGCATATGGCAGGGACCAAGGCACCTGTGGTTTTGAAGATGCCCGGGTGACTGCAATATGTAGCAATTTAGAAACCACTGCTCTCTGCTGGTCTAGTGGTGGAGGGGTTCCCTGTGAGGATAGTGATTTGTCCTAGCAGACTTATTCACCTTCTACTGTTGACCTGAGGTTAAATATCTCCCTTGGGACAAGTGAAACCTCTCATGCTTACCTTTAAGTAATTTTTTTTCTCTTTCCAAGGAAATGGGAAATAGCTGTCATCTCCCCCACCAAAGGCTTGATTACTAGTGTTTGCTGGTGTCTTTTCTCTCCAGCTTTCCTTTCCTGGCAGTGACAGCAGTCCACCAAGGGCCATTGAGCTGATGGGAGATGGACTGGGGTATTGATATTGGATGCTGGCAACTGGTCACAGCCAAGAGCCAAACAGCTTTTCCAAGATTTTTATTTTATTCCAGTTTAATACATGCTCATATTTAGCATGAGGGGGAACACAGACCCGGTGCATGCTGGGCAGATTCCTCTCCAGGGCTTTGCTGGTACCCACTTTGACCCACAAGCTCAGCTCTACTACTTCCTGCTTCCTCCCCAAGGGAGGGTGGCCTTTCACGGCTGCCCGCCTTTGCTTCCTTGTTGTGTCCAGTTTTCCTTCTCAGCATTTGCACAGACAATTCCCTGGTCCTTCCCCAGTCCCAGTTCCCTGCATGCTCCATCTGTAAACTGAGGATAGCAATAAGAACACCTTGCTTACGATGCTGGTATTTAGATGTAATGAGACCATCCACTGCCCACTCACAGTACTCAATAAGAGTGCAGCATACCCTGCCTGTCACATGCTACTCATTCTTTAAGGCCAGTCCGGGCTAGGCTCTTGCTTCTATGATACCTTCTTCAGTTGCTCATTTTCTTCTCTCTCTCTCTTGGCATGGTCTCCCTATGTAGTGCAGGCTGGCCTTCAGCTTACTCTGTAGTCCAGGCTTGCCTCAAACTTGTAGTGATCCTCTTGCCCACAGGTGTGTGCCACCATGCCTAGTTCAGCGGCTTATGCTCTAAAAACTCATAATACTCATAAGTCTCAATGTTTTAACTATTGAGACCAGAAATCATTTTAGTATTTATCACCAAATGCTGTGCCAGGTGCTTTAAGCATCAGACAAGCAAGGTTCAAAGAGCTCAGTGATTAGTTCAGATAAAAAGTTAGTAAGTGGTGGCCCCCGGTGCACGGGGAGCCACGGGCGGGAAATGCCGGTTTTGTGACCAACGGCTTGCTCCCTGCCTCGTAGGCCCCCAGAGGGAGGGCCTCCTGAGCACAGGGAGCCACAGGTGGGGAGCGCCAGTCTTCCAGCTGGCTCACTTCCTGCCTCATAGGCCCCCGGAGGGAGGGGCTCCGGAGCACGGGGAGCCACGGGCGGGGAGTGCCGGTCTTCCGGCTGGCTTGCTTCCTGCCTCGTAGGCCCCTGGAGGGAGGGCCCCTGGCACATGGGGAGCCACGGGTGGGGAGGCAGCTCACTCCCTGCCTTGTAGGCCCCCAGAGGGAGGGCCTCCAGTGCACAGGGAGCCATGGGTGGGGAGCACCAGTCTTCTGACCAGTGGCTTGCTCCCTGCCTCATAGGCCCCTGGAGGGAGGGCCTCTGGCGCACGGGGAGCCACGGGCAGGGAGCACTGGTCTTCCAGCTGGCTCGTTTCCTGCCTTGTAGGCCCCCAGAGGGAGGGCCCCCTGGTACATGAGGAGCCATGGGTGGGGAGCGCTGGTTTTGTGATCGGCGGCTCGCTCCCTGCCTCATAGGCCCCCAGAGGGAGGGCCTCCTGCACATGGGGAACCATGGGTGGAGAGCGCCGATCTTCCGGCTTGCTTGCTTCCTGCCTTGTAGGCCCCTGGGGGGAGGGCCCCCCATGCACTGGGAGCCACAGGCAGGGATGCGGCTTGCTCCCTGCCTCATAGGCCCCCAGAGGGAGGGCCTCCTGCACACGGGGAGCCACAGGTGGGGAGCGCCGGTCTTCTGGTTGGCCCCCCTTCTGCCTCATAGGCCCCTGGAGGGAGGGCTCCTGGCGCACGGGGAGCCATGTGGTTGTGCAAGTGCTGTTGTGCTCTGGCCTTCAGTCTGGCTGCCGCCACTCAGTTGAGAACTATCATGGCACAGAGACAATGACACAACTGGCCCCCCATGCACCAGCTGCAGATGCCCACCCACGGACGTTTGTGAATCATTCAAACATGGAAAAACCCCTGGGAATACGTGCTATCCAATGGGCCACTCTTGCTCCTGCCATTGATGACCAGAAAGGTCTAGAGTCAGCAGAGGAGCAGCTGCTGAACAAGGACTCAGAGAACATGAGAATGCAGACTAAGCCCGAGGAGTCAGAGGTCCTGTGGACTGGGGTCATGAGAGCTGCTCGGAAGCTGTAAACCAGGAGGACCTTGCATAATACCTGGGAGACTCCCTGGAAACCATTCTTTCCCTGACAGTACAGGCTGTGATGGAGCTCCGGAGAAGTCTGCAGCAGGATTCCTGCTGCTTGTGCTGACAGTTGGGGAGAGGACACTAACTGGTTGTGGGGTTCCAATGTGATGGGAGCCTGGAGAGAAAATGCTACAAAAGATGACTTTCGCCCCAGGTGGCTCACTTGAATTTTGACAACCCTTAGGCTGTAACTACTTGTTAGATCCTTCTTGCATATCTCTGTCTTCCTGAGAAACCACTTCAAAGATACCACCATGTATTACAGCAGTCATTGATATTTTCCTACTAATCTATCCATAACTCTGTAATGTTTGTATTGTTCCTATCCTATTTTGTAAATGGGTGCATGTTTATTATTATGTGTTTCCTACAACAACCATTGAGAATAGTTCATGATTATTCAATAGGTCACTCATGTATAGCTCTGTTTATTTTCTTTAGAAGCCACTTTGAAGATACCAAAGTATAGTACAACAACTATTGATAATCTCCTACCTCTTTTGTCTGTAACTCACTATTATTTGTCTATTTGTTTTCCTGAGAAACTATCTTGTAGATAACAATATGTAAAACAATAACCATTGATAATTTCCTACCACTTTGTCTGTAATTTGGTAAGCCACCCCTATTATTATGTTATCCTTCTTTTATTCTTCAAAAAAAAAAAAAAAAAAACCAACAAAAAAACTAGTAAGTGGTGGAGCTTGGCTTCAACTCTAGGCCTGCTTAAGGTGGGGGCCCAAGCTCTTGTTTTTCCAAGATGTCAGTGTGCTGCTCTTCACTTTGAATGAAGTGGGTCTCTGCTGTTGTCTCACTCTGTTTAGCATTTGATAGGCATTTGTGAGAGTGAAAAGGGCCTCTTGACCCATGACTTGTTGTCCCCAAATCAAGGAGAGTCTACTGTTTTAGCTGACAGTAGAGATGGAGGCAAAGGGGCTAATTACGCTTATTCTTCATGACTGGGGTTGGAAATGAGGGCTCCTGGGAAGCAGTGGAGCATACAGGGAGGAGGGCTCACATGGCCTAGAATCCTTTGTCTTCAAGGAAGGCTCCCTACTCGGATGGCTCCTTGGAGTGAACAAGGTGCTCATCCATTTGGAGTTCAGCTGCTCATTGGAGTCACTTGTAGAGCTGGTATTATTATCTTTGTTTTACAGGTCAGGAAGCTGAAGTTAAATGGTAAAAGAATTAAATGCCCAAGCTGTGGGGACATGAAGGGAAAGATCCAGCATTCAAAGCCAGGCTTTAAAATGCCCAACCCAAGGATCTTTTTACCAGACCACTCTTGCTTCCTGCCTGGGACCTATGCCTCTTCTCCATAACAACCCAACTTCCATCCTGGTCTCTGCCTCTTCTCCCTGCTTTGTTCTCTCTGCCTATTCTGTCCCTGGTTCAGAATCCTCACTTGCAGGCAGTTTTTCACACTAACCCATTCCATTCCTGAGCCTCCTTGCCCCTTCCTTCCTCTGGCTTCACTGGTTTTCTCCTTATCACTGTGCCTTGGCTTCATTCTTTTACCAAACATCCTCAAAGGTGTTAGGGCTAGGAGTAGGGATGTGTTGACCAGAGGTGCCCAGGAGTAGGATGACCAACTCTCCTGACTTGCTCAGGACTGTCACAGTCTAAG
Organism: Chinchilla lanigera; assembly: GCF_000276665.1. NCBI lineage: Eukaryota > Metazoa > Chordata > Mammalia > Rodentia > Chinchillidae > Chinchilla > Chinchilla lanigera. Next base: position 50,536 of record NW_004955458.1, on the reverse strand, counting down.
CACTGGGAATCTCAGGCAGGGTCAGATAGTTCCTACCTACCCGGATCTATGAGGAGCTAGATTTACACTTGCTGAATGTATTGCACACATCCTATTAGTTTTGCATTTCATGGCATTGACTTTTTGAGAAATAGACACTACAATTCCCTTAATAGCTGAGGCCGTACAGTAGGAGCTTGCCTGAGATTGCACAGCCAGGAAGGAGCAGGGTTGGGAGCTGAAACCAGCTCTTCTGCCTGCACATTCCACACTCACTCTCTCTTCTAGCCCACAGTATCTCCTGGAGATGACCCATTAAACAGTTATTGAGCACAGCCAGCAGAGGACAGAGGAGGGTGATAAGGAGGTGTGGAAATTGAAATTGCCCTCAGAGCCTCTCCCAGCTGTAGGCTGCTTCTCCTCCCTGTTGCTCTGCTGCCTTCTTATTCCTACCCCTCACTCTTTCTCACCCCAATTGGCATTTCTGCCCCAGCCTTGGTAAAAAGTATTTATTTATTGCATAAAGGCAAGGGGAAAGGGACATTTTAAATTTTGGAAAAAGCTTCTGATGATGTGTAATTTTAAGCCTCTGACAATCTGTACTTTTAAGCCTACTTTATCTGCACTCTTAATTTTTGTGAGCTCACAACCCATGCCCTGTTGTGTATTCTGACCCCTTCATTTAACATTTTATCTAAGTGTTTTCCAGTTCTGTCGTATTCAAGTGGGCAAACCTGCACTTAGCCATTTATTCTGAGGCTGGAGTTTCACGTTTTCTTTCCCCTTTCAAATTTAAAGATTGTTATTACATTCTAGTCAAAAGGCATCAGCTATTTGATTCCAAACACACATGTCTGTTGGCTCTACCTGAGGCCTGTTGTCTGGGCTGGTGGTTCCCAGCATGTGGGTATATGCTATGCTGGTCCATGGATGCTTTATTATTGGTTCCTATTAAGTACAGAATTGAAGAGCAACCACTTAGGATCTTATTGTTGTTTTTAATAATAGAACAATTTTATGGTTGCTGAATCTAAAAATAAAAGAAAAATTAGGACATGTTTTATATGCCTTTGGTCCTTAAATCCTCTTTAAAGGGTAGTTCGTTTTATTTTACAAAAATATTATCTATAACAGATTAGAAGTGACAAAACAGAAAGTAGACTCTTCTAGCTTTGCACCAGATCTCCAAGGCACACCCCAAACAAATCACTAAATGGTGGAGTTGCTTAGGAAGACATCAATTAGTGATTTGGGGAGAAACTGTATAGGAACTAGATCCTGAGAGATTATTACATTCTGATCTCTCTATGGCATGAGATAAATGATAAATGATCAAGTCAGGGAAGTTTGTCTGCGATGTAATTTCTGCAACACACAGGTGTGAGGGTTTAAGCAGATGTTACTGGCTGGCAACTAAACACTAATACTCCCCTCCCAGGACTCTGAAGGGGCCCAGCCCAGCTGATGTGTGTATATATAGGGACTGAGCCAGGTTTCTCCCAAAGGAGTAAAAGCTCCTTCCCTCCCTGATCTCTGCCTTCTTCCAGCTGTGCTCTTGTTCTTGCTGTGCCTCTGGTTGCTCCAGCAACCATGAGCCGCCACTTTAGTTCTCAATCTGCATTCAGCTCAAGAAGCAGGCGGGCCTATGCCTACAGGTCTTCCTCAGGCTTTGGTGATGGGAGTCGGGCTGTGGGGTCTGTGAGTCAGGGCTGGGGGAGGCCTGGTTCTGGTGGATATGGGGGCCACGGAAGAGGGTTTAGCTCTAGGAGTCTTTTCAACCTCGGTGGCAGTAAAAGTATCTCCTTGGGCCTGGTGGGGAGAAGTGCCAGTGGTTTCCACCAGGGTAGGGGAGCAGCAGGAGGATTTGGAGCAGGCAGAAGGTTTGGGGGTTATGGTTTTGGCAGTAGTAGTTTTGGGGGTGGGAGATTTGGAGGTAGTCACCATGGAGGAGGTGGTTTGGGGGCTGCAGGATTTGGGGCTATCAATCTTGGGTCTTCGGGCTTTGGTCCTTCATATGCTCCGGGTGGCATCCATGAGGTGACCATTAATGAGAGCCTCCTAGAGCCACTTCACTTGGAAGTGGACCCTGAAATTCAGAGGATCAAGACCCGGGAACGGGAACAGCTTATGGTTCTCAACAACAAGTTTGCTGCCTTCATTGATAAGGTGAGTACCATAGGGGCAGACAGGGTCTTTGGTCACAAAATCTTTCACCCTACTGTGCTGTTTCAGTTTGACGATGACAATCACCTACAGGCATGTATGCCCTTGGATCTTAGGAGGATATTTAGGCTCCTTGGGGCAATTTTCTTTCTATTCCCTTTTGGCAGGAAAGCAGATAAATGGTGTGAAAATACTCAACAGATGTACAGTGTAGTAAGCTAATTCTCATTCATCAGTATTCACTTTTCATATACCCATGAATCTGTCCAACCATCTACTCAGCCACACACCTACCCATCTGTTCATTCAGCTATACAGCCTTTCCTTCCTCTGTGCCTCTCTTTACACACACACACACACACACACACACACACACACACACACACTCACCTACCCATCCATATACCCATCCATCAGCACACATCCATCTATCCATCCATCCATCCATCCATCCATCATTCATTCCTCCCTCCTTCCATCCATCTGTCCATTCATCTGAACACATCCATCCATCCATCCACTTGTCCACACAATCCATTCACTTATCTGTCATCCACCCACTCATACAATCCATTCATTCATCTATCCATCCATCTACCATCCATATGTAGCCATCCATCTTTCTATCAACACAGCTGCATGCACCTATTTATGCATACACACACAACCTACCCCCATTATCCACACTCATACACTCATCCATCCATATACATATTCATAAATTCAGCTACCCATCTATCTACCTATTCAGCCCATAAATATTTACTAAGCATCTATCATGTGCCAGTGATTGTGCTAGGTACCACAGGGGTGACAGGATACAAGCAGTCCCACATTTAAAGGCAAGAGAATTAACACAGAAATGTATGAGAAATGTATTAATAGGGATAAGACTCTCTGGGCCAATGAAGTTCAAAGGAAAGCATCGTAAGCTCTACCTGCTGGATTCTGGGAGAGCGTTTCTGAGGCCCTGGTCTGACCTGAGTCTTGAAGGTAGAAGAGGAGTCAAACAGCTTCAAAGAGAAGAAGGCATTTCCCGATGGAAGGACCAGGAGACATGAAAGTGTAATATCTTTTGGGAATTTCAGATGGTTAAGATTCCTGAGGAAAATGGCATAATAGGAGGATGAGGGGAGAAGTAGAGAGGAAGCTCTGGAGGTAGGCAGGAAAGTAGTCTGGGAAAGCCATACAAGGCCTAGGTGACTGGGCTTTTGCTGAGAGTGAAAGTCAGTAGTACACAATGCAGCATTCTCAGTTCCCCGTAGCTCATCCAGGGCCACAACAGGGGCAGATGCAGCCACGGAAGCTCTTCTCACTAGTTCCCTGGCTAAACCTCAGAGTAGATTTGGTTCAGGGCCAAACATCCAGGCAGAGGCTAGCAGAACAGCCATGGTAAAGATCTTCCTCTAGACCTGCCTTTCTCTCAGAGGTGGAGGCATAGTGGCCATTGCCTGCTATCAGGGCAAACACTGGGGACTGGACAGAGTATGTGACCAAGAGGAGGAGGGGTAGAGTGTTGAGGCCTAGAGGCAGCCAAAAAGTAGTTCAGCAAAGCATAGTGCTTCTGGCTACCTCTGGTGACTCTGGATTGGAAATGTGGCTAAATATCACACTACAGACACAGGCACATACTGAGAGGGTTTGATCAGAACAAGAAAGAAGGTGAAGGTGACTTTAAAGGAGGAGATATACCAAGTGGTCAAGGCTGAGGCAGGGAGGAGCAGGGAGAAACCAGTGAAATGACCACAGGCTTGTGTTACTGATTTGAGATTCTCATTGGATTATGGTTCCTGCCATTAACAGAGCATCTGTCTGGTTTTATGGCATGGGGCTGTAGGCAGAGGGCAAGGTGCAAAAGACTTCAGCTTCCTGACCCTCTGTAAGGACAAGATCTGTGATAACCAAGGGCAGAGATTCCTCAGCCAGGTGGGCTCTGGTCTGGAAGTAAGAAGGCTTCAGTTACAGGGATTCTGACCCTGGTCCCAGGACTGGTCTTCCTGTATTTCCCCTTTGCCCTGTATAGCCTTTTCTTAGCAGTGCAGCAGACCCATAGTTCCTCCATTTAAATTCTCCACTGGCTTCTTGTGTCATTTGGAATAAAAGCCAGGCTCCTACAAGACCCTATATGATGTGGCTTCCACTGCACAGATGCTGCTATAAGATTCTTTCTTTGGTCCCCACAGTGCCATTGCCACTAAGCGCAGGCCTTTGACTGAGCATTGAATTGCTTTTTCTGGGTGTGTCACCACACAGTAAAAATAGGCAGGGGCAGAAACTCCTCCCAGGGGTGTTTCGGGCTGTGTTGATAAGCTTTGTGAGAGGTGCTGATTGCCTAACCTCTTGCTTTGCTAAAGCCAGCAAAAATGAGGCATGGGAAATAGTGAACACTGTCCAGCTTAGAATCATGATCCAAAGGGGGTTACCAAGGACTGACCACTGGACGGGTAGGCACAGCAGCTGGGGTTCTGGGTACCCTCCCTGGTGTCTCAGTAAAAGGCATGCCTGCAGGGTTCTGCTCTGGTGGCACAAAGCAGTGGGTTTGTTCCTTTGCACAGCTTCTGGAGGAGGGAGCTTGACTTTGGAGGGATGTGTATGTATGAGGGGGTGTGAATGTGTGAATGTGTGGGTGTGAGTGCATGTACCGACACACACAAGTCCCTGAGCAAAGCACAGAGGCAGAAGCACCATCTCTTTCAGCACCGGGTGGGAGGCTGCATTTCTCCATTTGTGAGAAACTGGTACAGGGAAGATAAAAGCTGGTCGTTATTATGTAAAGTACCAAGGCCATGCACTTGGTCTACACAGCCAGCCACCTTTCTGGCCCTTGTATCTCACCTTTTATGGAGTTTTGAGGGAAGAGGGCATGAAAATTTAGGGAGTTGCCCGCTCCCCATTTCCTGGGCTATTAAGGAAAGAGCAACTTGAGTATTTCCCAAACACCTGCTGACCACCCAAAGGGTCACTTGAGTATATTGCACAATTTAAAAAATGAGACCATTTAAAAAAATTCCTATATAGGTTACTTTCCTGAAACTTACTGGCAGTCAGAAGAGGTGGTGGTGGCTATGGGGGGCTCCCAGGGAAGCTTTCTTAGGAATCAATTCTAATATCCCAAGCCAGTTGTCTCCTTATTTCCTCCCATCTTTAATCAACCACAAAGAGAAAGGAGCCTTGGTTTTTTGCTGTTTCCCACTTTTGGAAACACCATTTCCTTAGGTTAGCATGGATGGATTGAGTACAGAGGTGACAACTCTGTGATGTAAATGTTCGTAGCTGAATGAAACATGGCACTCATTGGAGGTGATGTAGCTTCAAAACCAGGGTGAGCTCACTGTTCATTTTAGGCAAGTTGACCCGGAGCCATTGGTCACCATCAGAAACCACATTGCTTTCTGTTTTCTTGGTCCCAGGCAAGGAGAAGCTTTCTGATCCCTAGAAGGTTCACCCTGATTCTTTTGGGGTCTGGCTTGCAATGGGGCTGCTGATCACCCTTCCTGTGGAGGAGTTGCTCTGACCCACAGCCTGGGGGTGGGCCGGGGTCCTTGCTCTTAGGTGCGATTCCTGGAGCAGCAGAACCAGGTGCTGCAAACTAAATGGGAGCTGCTGCAGCAGGTGGACACCTCAGTACGGACCAACAACCTGGAAACCTTCTTTGAGAGCTACATCAGTGAGCTGCAGAGGAAGGTGGATGTTCTTAATGCTGAGCGGATGCGCAAAGCCTCAGAGATCAAGAGCATGGAGGATGTTGTGGAGGACTACAAGAACAAGTGAGGCACCCGTAGGATAAAGGGGTTGGGAAACAACACAGGAGGGAACTGATTCACAACGGGCAAGGCATTCTGCTGCAGTGTTCATGTGTGAGAGGTGGGACTGGGATAGTGAGGTGCAGTTGTGTGGGCTGTGCACTGCACGGTACAGGAGACACCACTGTACACAGGGCAGCCTGGTAGGATGGAACTGTCAGTTGTACTGAGGGGGGAGGGGCAGGATTGCTTTTGTGGATGTTAGAACCAAAAAGGCTCTGCCACTCTGCCATTAGCTGCTAAGTTCTTTGGTTCTCACATTAAAATGAGGGTAGTAACTTCCTTGATGGATTATTGTGACAGATAAGTCTATGGTTCTCAAACTGTGGCGTGCATCAGCTTGCTGAAATCAGATCACTGAGCTCCACCCCTAGAGTTTCTGCTTTAGTAGGTCTGGGACGGGGCCAGAGCATTCTCATTTTTAACATGTTACCGAAAGGTGCTGATGCTCGTGGATTGGGGACCACACTTTGAGAAGGACCTGTTAAGATGAAATTATGCTTAGCAAGTTCTTTGTACAGTACCCACACATGCCAAGCAGTCAATAAATGCCAGCTGTTATTAATAATAATGTTAGGGGTTGCACGAATTGTCAAACAACATCAGCTGTTCTTGAGCAATTGTGCAGATGACTCAATGGTTTCTCTCTCTGTCTTCCTCCCTGATACACTTGTATAGTGCCAGGGAGACCCAAGGGAGTGTGAGCCAGCAGGGGAAAGTCAAACTCATACTGGAAGTGCTGGGGGGCAGAATTGTAGGGGCAAATTTTTCTTAAACAATTCAGTAAAAGTGGTGGTTACTTTATGTTTTTAATGGAGAGAAAAATGATGGAGTTTGACATATTTATAAAGGTAAAACATCAGAATAAAAATGGGCATTTTGGGAGCTTTCTGTGTGGCTCCAGGTTTCTTAGCTGGGTTACTGCCCCTCTGCTGGTTTGGGGAACTGAGATTTGGCTTCAGAGCTCAGCAGGGTGAGCACCAGGCCCTGGCAGCGGCCAATGAGCATTGTGAGCCAGGGTCTCGGAGTCCAGGACAGCAGAGATTTGGGGAAGCCTGAGCTTTCTGTGGTGAACAGATGCCTCAGGGAGCCAAGGTCAGCCCTGCAGCTCTCTGTGCTCCTTGCCTTCCCCCAGGTATGAGGAAGAAATCAACAAGAGGACCAACACTGAGAATGAATTTGTGGTTCTGAAGAAGGTAAAGGAAAGGGAAGTCCCAAGGGCGGCGGTGGACCCAAGAGATCGGGTAGAGTGAGATACTCCAGTGGGATGTTTGGTGACATGGACAGAATGACTTCTAGGGCCATCTTGATGCGCGCAGTCCAAAGTTAGGGCTCTTATGCTGAAGGGCAAGGAAATCTGAAATGGATGTTGCTAGGATTCTGTAGAATCGTCCTGTTCACATCTCTCCAGGCTTCTTAAAGTGACAGTAAATTAGCTGACAGCTTTTGAGTGTCAGTTCTGTGTGTCCTTGGGACTGGGGAAGTATCGGGTGCTGTATGTGTAGCTGCCAGAGGAATGGTGGTTTGTGTCATGCCTCCTTCTCCTTTTGGCCAGGATTGTCAGGGTTTGCAGGTTTCTGATTTGACTGAGGTTGAATGTTGGCATTTATAGGCCAGGAAAAAAATTCAGGGAGATTTTGTCATTTGCCTGGGCCACCCAGCAAGCTTGCATGCCAGAGATTCCTGAGTGACAGTGTCAAACATCTTTGTTTCTTCTTTAGGATGTGGATGCTGCTTATATGAACAAAACGGATCTGGAATCCAAAGCAGACACATTGTTTGAGGAGGTCAATTTTCTAAAATATTTATTTGAAATGGTGAGTTCAGCTCTTATGAAGGACTCCTTTCTTTTCTCACAAGGGGTATGGATTGAAAGAGGGAGGTCTGGAACCTAACACTCCCCCCTAGAAACTCATCTCCCCAGGTCCCCAGCTCTGTGAGTCTGGAGTCAGCCATCCTCCCAACCCCCAATTTTCAGAGCTCCTGGGTGAGGGGAGTGGAGATGAAGTTTTCTCTGCTTCATGGTGTCCAATCCGTCTGGAAAACGATGTTAACACTGGGACATATAGCAGAAAAACCAACCAGAAACCTTCATGCACATGCACCATGGTGGGGAGCTGATGGGGTCATTAGAGAATTCTGCAGAAGATGACAATGTGGATCTTAGAGGGAGTGAAGACAGACAGCAGGGGTACGGTATGCTCTTTCATCCTGATCCTCCTGTTGCCTGTGTCTGATTGGATATATGCTGTGTTAGGAGCTCTCCTTATGAGATGGGCATCTCCATTCTACAGAAGAGAAAGCAGAGACAGTGTAAGATTAAATTACTTGCTAGGTCACCCAGCTAGTCAAATGAGTGGCTCCCTAGCTGGAGTCCCTTCTGTTGCTTCAAAACTCTCATGGTTTTGAGGGGGTTAGTATACATGTTGAGGGCCTCAGCTCCTGGCAGCCAGGTGAAAATAAGGCCAGGATGGAGGGTCTGGGAGAGGCATGATGGGGAGTTGTTTCCTTCTTCCTGGAGGCTAAGCCTGGGCCCCATTACCTTTACCTAAGGTAGTTAGGACTCTCCCATTCACCCACAATTTAAAGACTTTCTCCCAAGACTCCTGCTGGCCCAGGCTTGTGGCTTCTCCATGGAAACTGAAGACTCTAGGGTGGGAGTGAAAGGAATCAACACAATTCCATGTATCATAGGAGCTGTCCCAGATGCAGACCCACATCAGTGACACTAATGTCATCCTATCCATGGATAATAACCGCACCCTGGACCTGGACAGCATCATTCAAGCAGTGCAGGCTGAGTATGAGCTGATCATACAGAGGAGCAAGAATGAGGCTGAGACGCTGTACCAGACCAAGGTGAGCAAGGCCCCCAGATTTGCACCCCCAAATAAATAGATATTTCCAAGGATTGGTATCATCTTCCCTTTATTCCTAAAGTACACCATGTTATAGAAACTTTAGAAATTATGGCTAAAGGTTACCAATAACTCATCACCCTAGTTCTGCCAGTTATTTGCAGCTAACATTTATGGAGAACTCACAGGTTCCAGGCACTATACACATGCTTAATATATCTTCTCATTTAATCCCTAAAACAATCCCTACAGGTAAGGATTTCATTATCACTATTTTACAAATAATACAGTGTGAGATTCCCTAAACTTCGTAGCAAGCAAATGGCACCAGAGCCTAATTAAACTTGGGTGTGCTGTTTACAAACCCTTATTCTTAATCACTACAGTGCTTTTAGTTGTTTCATTATAGTATCCATTAAAATATAACTTTGTACTTTTCACCCTTCTGTTTTACTTACCACTTATGAATACCTTACTATGATAGTAAATATTCTACATTCCAGTACAACATATCCTATTATGAGACTCTCATGGTTTATATCCTATTATGGTTTATATCCTATTATTTTATATCATATCCTATTATGAGACTCTACATGCTCCCATATTAGAGAAACATATACATAGTTAAGTCCTTGGGAATATCTTTGGTTACTTTTTTTAACCATAAATTGACCCGGGCCTTTTCGGATGATGAAGACTATAGGTGAAGGGATAAACATGACAGCCAAGTTACCAAATCCTGAACAGCTGGCACTGGATGATATGCTCTGCAAATTATTTAAGGCCAGTTCCAATCCTGGCTGATCTCTGTCTGTCCCACTGTTCCACAGATAGATATTCTTGGATGGAACGGATTTTGGTATTGAACTGGGAAGGCATGTAGTCAGTAGTGAAAACATCAGAAAACTGGTTCTCTTGAATCAACTCTCCCTCCATCATGCCCTGTGGGATAGAGATAGAAATAAGAGAAAGAGGGAGAGAAGGAAAAGAGGGAGTGAGGGAAAATAGGGAGAGAGAGGGAGAGGGAGCGAGCAAATGTGAACAAACATGGAACACGCTGAGGGCATCTGAGGACAGGTGGTTCTCCCTCATAGGGAAAATCATCCTGGAGAAGGGTAGGAAATAAAATGGTAGAGTGGAAAAAGTGAGGGGTTCCAGTGTGGATAAGGACCAGTGTGAAAGTTTAGCTGTACAAAAAATGAGGTTAAAAAAAGCATCAAGAAGCAAGGTTTGCTGGCTGAGATATGAGCCTGCTCAGAGAATGGTAGGAATAAAGGAGAGTTGGTACACAGGTGTGTGTGTGTGTGTGTGTGTGTGTGCATGCATGTGTGTGTGTTTGCCGCTCAGGTGAGAAGTTTGGTACGGGTGCACGTGTGGTACCACAGTTATAGGTGGGCTTATTCTGGAACTTCCCAGGGGAGAACAGCATGGACCCATCCCTTTCTGGGGGAGCTCACAGTGAGCAGCAGGTGCTGACCATGATGTGCCTTTGACCCTTAGTACCAGGAACTCCAGATCTCAGCAGGAAGACATGGAGACGACCTGAAAAATACTAAGATGGAGATTTCTGAGCTCAATCGCAACATCCAGAGGATGCAGGCAGAGATTGCCAGTGTCAAGAAGCAGGTGGGATGGGTGCTCAGAGTGGGCTGACAAGAGTGGGCCCTGCCTCCCGCTGTGCCCTGCCAGATCATGCTCCCCAAACTCAACACCTACTTAGTGGTTCTCCAACTCTCTCTGATGTAGATTGAACAGGCACACTCGGCCATTTCGGATGCTGAGGAGAGAGGAGACCGGGCCCTCCAGGATGCAAAACAGAAGCTACAGGACATGGACGAGGCCCTGCAGCACTCCAAGGAGAACTTGGCCCGGCTGCTGCGTGACTACCAGGCAATGCTGGGGGCCAAGCTGTCCCTGGATGTGGAGATCGCCACCTACCGCAAGCTGCTGGAGTGTGAGGAGCTCAGGTGAGTGTGGCAGCAGGTGAGTGTGTTCCCAGCCAAAGCTGAGGATGCAGCCATGGAGTGGTGGGACTGTTTGGAGAGAAGACGATCTTCTCTATTCTTCTGGGAAGACTGGTAATCTAGGGTGGAGAGAAACACTCACTTTAGAAGCACAGGCTGTGTGAGTTGCTAGGGTGGAAGTCATTGGGATCATAACCCAGACTCCCAGCCCCATGTGTCCACGCCCCTACCCAAGCCACTGCAGCCAGGTGGCGACTCCCATGCCGAAAGGCTTCTGAAAGGCTGAAGGTCCTGCTAGTCCCACTGGCCCCTAGCCTCTGCTATGCACACACATTTCCCCGGAGTCTTGGGGACAGCTATCTCTTCACACAGACATCTCTGCTCCTGGCGTCCTCTGCTGATGTCTTCAGACCCCCTGGGTCTGGCTGATGTGTATGTTTTGCTTTTGCAGGATGTCGGGAGAGCTGCAGAATCAAGTAAGCATCTGTAAGTAGCAGGGTTGAAGGACAGAAGTGGCTGATGCTGGGCAGAGGGCAGGGCTGGGGAAGGTTGCCAGGTGGTGGGCAGTAACTGGCATGTGGCATTTTAGCTTCCAATCCCGTTCAAAGAACTCAAAAGTAAGCAAAGAGTGCTGCAGAGTGGAAGAATTGGTTGAAATAAATGGTTATGATATCAGGTCTGCTTATCTTAATTTTGACGATACTTAATCAGCAGCCTGTGGACGTCTTCAGGATAGGTACTCAGTAAACAAAGAATGTGTTATTGAAAGGCCGAGGAGCGCTTTTTAAGTGGAAGGATTTTTGACTACCAGTGTATCTGTTTGCATGTTGGTCCACCAAGGGTCAAAGATGTAGGAGGCTGCCGATGTCAGGGTGGGTACAGCTGGGTCCCCCTGCAGGGTCCTTCTGATCCTCTGCTCTGTCCTCTACCCCACAGCGGTGCAGAGCAGCCAGGTGACCATGAGTGGCAGCGGCGGCGGTGGAGGTGGCTCCGGAGGTTATGGAGGCGGCAGCTATAGCAGCGGCGGGGGCAGTTCTGGAGGCCAAGGTTCCCATAGGGGCAGTGGCGGTGGCTACGCGAGCGGCAGCGGCGGCGGGAGCTACGGAGCCAGCAGCAGGAGCAGCAGCAAGTACCGTGGCGGCAGGAGCAGCGGCGGTGGCGGCTCCTCGCGTGTGCAGATCATCCAGACCTCCACCAACTCCTCCCGCAGGCGGTTCGTGGAGTAGAGGCCGAGCTGAGGCGGTGTCAGAGTTCCGCACTCCGAGAAGGCGCGGGACTTCTGTTAAGGCCCCCCAACCCCTCCACACTCTCCCTGACTCTCACTTAGCTCTACCTGAGGGATCTCAGAAATTTTGTCCATAAATTCAGTTCTAGGTGGGGAAGCAGGGTGGCTAAACCCAGTTAGCCCTCTCTCTTTGGAGGGCACTGAATCTGATGTCACAGTCAGACATCTCCTTATCGGGCCTCCCCTAGGCTGCCTCTGCTCCTGTCCCTGGGGAAACTTCACAGCCTAGTTAAGAGGTGGAGGGAAAGAGCCTATGAAGCAGCTTCACCACAGAGAATCCAGAGTTGATGTCAACTACACCAAAGGTCTTCCTCCCAGGTGCTTTGCCCACACCTGGGCCTCTCCATGAGCAACAGTCCATCCCTTGGGGACCAGGGAATAATCCCTTTGGACAAGTGGCTGATTTCCCAGAAACTAGCTCGGTGAGGTACCTTTGTACCAGGGCCAATTCCTGCTTCATGGTCTGTAGCCTCACACTTGCATGTTGGTGGCAGGTGTAGATTTGCTGCCTACATCATATGCCCATAGGTCACACCTGTCCTGATCCTGTCCCCAGAAATGTTATCCCCAGTACCAGGTGGGAGTATTCAGCAGCCAGGTGAGCACATCTTGTCTAAAAGAGGAGTATATCCTTGTCCAAAGGGAGGATTGTCCTTAGCAGTGGGTGGAGGGGTGATAGACAGTCAAATTCTGCTTCTGTCCTGCCCCTCCAGCCAGCTCCATTCTTTGGAAACCTGTCCCTTTCCAGAGCCTTCTCCATTAGGGCTGTGCTGAGAACTGCTCCACGGGCTTGGTACCTGCACCCCAGCTCTGCTCCAGGCCCCGGGCCCAGGAGTGTGAGCATCTGTCTTGGGTTTTGGGCTTAGGTCCATCTGAAATCTCCCCATTTTTTGCAAGGCAGTTGGTGGTTTTTTCTAAGACCTTGTAAGTTCCTCTGCCTTCTGTTCTCTGTGGCTCTGAGTACTTTGTGAGACTGTAACTCCTAATTCAGAGTCATATATAAAATGCTTGAAATGTGTTGGAGGTGTAGGAGGGGGAACTGACAGAGGGAGTGTGGTTTGCTTCTCAGATCTGGAGTCTACTTCATGTACTTGGCAAGTCTACACAGCCACCGTGTCCGTGATTCTATCAGGGCATTTGATGGGTCCCGTATGGGCCCCTTGGGGAGGGCTTATGACTTCATCATTTCTTGGTCAAAAGTTTTACCCTCTGGGCTTGGCATTTCTGTTCTCTTTAAAATAAAATGTTCTGTAATCTCAAAATACCATTTGGTCAGATGAGTTAATTCTTTAATTTTTTTCAGGTCTTTGAAATTGCTTATACTTGGGAAGTTGAGATTTATTACTTTTATTATTTTTATTGTGCAACCACCACACTATCTTGAAGATCCTTGCAGATATCATTTTTACTAATCCTTAAAGTGGCCTATTGTTCAAGAGTCACTTATACATTGTTCAGTGGCATTTATTAACTTCCTGTCAAGTGGTCAGCTGTGGCATAGGCACTGGGAATTTGAGGTTGCATGAACATGTTTCTGAATGTTCAGGTGCTCACAACTCAAACGATGTAGTATGAGGGACAGGAAGCTTCAGAGGGAGGAGAAACTGGAGTGTGTGCCTCTGTGCTTCACCTAGCTTGAGGGTGGAAGCCAGGACCTGAGGATGCAGACAGATCCACCAGAACAGGAGTAGTGAGACCTTCCGCAGGTACCAGTGCTGTGGGAGGGAAGTTTGGTCTCAACAGCCTTCTGGAAGACTGTAGGGGCTGGGGATATAGCTCAGAGGCATAAGTGCTTGCCAGGCAAGCCTGAGGTCATGAGTTTGATTCCCAGTACCAAAAAAAAAAAAAAAAAAAAATCTCATATGGAGGACAGGCAAGAGGAACGGGACTGGAAACAATGGGGACAGGCATTGGATGTCATGTGACTGGTTTGCTCAGAGACTCAGAGAGAGGGTGAATATGTGTGAGTGAAAGGGAGAAGCAAGACAGGAGAAACAGCTGGGAGGCTCATTAATTGCGTGGGGGTCAAGGGGGGTTTTCTTTAATTGATGCCTTGAGGGAGGTGAAGATGCAGAGATTTAAAAAGGGAATGAGGTAAACCATCGCCTTACCCTGTGAAGTGTTTTTGAATCCCTGAAAGGAGTCACATGAAGGCTGTGATTTGCTTTCTCACTTCCTGAAGGAATACGGTTGGAATTTGCACATGGGATTTACTCAAATATGATTGCTGCCCATACTGATAATATGTTATGTTCTCAGGCACACCCAAAGTTCTCTCTGACAAGTTTCTCTGCATCTCTCCTGTTGTAATAGCAGGTCTGTTGGAGGCAGGCTGGGCAAGGAAAAGATGGGTAGAGTGTGTTCTCAAAAGGACAAAGACGGGACAAAGAGATGAAACCCAAGGGCACAAAGACTAGGCAGGAAGACCTGGATAGACAGCAGTGACCATAAAAATGATTGAAAGTGTTCAGCTGGCAGTGACAACACACCAGTCACTAGGGTGTGGTGGCTGCTGGGTAAGGCCGTGGGAACCAGGAGGAGGAGAGCCAGGAGGAGGGCTTGTGTAGGGCCTTCTGTCAGCAGGCCACTCCGGGGCTGTGAGTGCCAAGGGCAGTAGTAAGAGAAGTCTACTCAGAGGAGAGCAATCAGGACAGCGGTGATGGGGAGCCAGAAGGCTGGCTACATGAAGAATGGTTGGAGGACCTGAAGAAAAGTCTCAGGAGAAAGACGAGAGCTAAGTGCAAAGATCTAAAAAAGTTCCTTAGGAAAGGGGGATTTGGTCTCAGCTAATGACCCAGATGGATAGGTAGAGACTACAGCAGATTTAGTTGCATGCAAGAAGCACCTTCCTATGGTCCTGAGATAGGAAGGGGCACCTGGGGAGTTACCAAGTTTCAAGCAGAGGTTGGCTAGCCACGTGGAAGGAGGTTGAGGGAAGGAGGATGGGTGGGGACATGTGTATGGAGCATTTTACATCTTTGTGGCTCTAAGAGTTCGTATAGCAGAGCCTGAGAAAAAAGAATTGCACACTCCATGTTTAATAGAAAGAATAAGGTCAAATGCCAGGGAAGGAGAAAGTCATGGAGAGGCCTTAGGGCCTAGCTTGGATCATAAAATGAATCCAAAGTTCTGGCATCATCAGACCTATTACAGGGCCTGGATTAATCACGTGCCTGTGTATGATAGGGAGGAATATAGGTTGACTCTTGGGAAAAAGCACAAGAGCAAGGCCAACCAGAGGTCATCTTTCCTGTTCCTCTCCTGGGAAGGAATCAGGATTGTCCCAGAAAATATGACCCTGATCTTTCTCTTTAGAAGACTTAACCGTCTCCATCAGAGAGGACTAGGGGACAGATGGAGCCAACCTGTGCCTAGGACTACTGGAGCAGAAATATCACAGGGCAGATGCATGTGAAATAAAAGTCCAAAGAAAGAGGAGTTAAGCAAGGAAGTCTTCAGTGTCTAGAAGAGCAGTTGGTGATTGATGTTCTCAGGAGAAGGAAGTTCCTCTAGGCACTTGGGCAATGGGGGTGTTAGCACCATAAGACGCTGGTGGAGGTTTCTGGTATGGATAGTGACAGGTGCCATCAGGAGTGAATGCTACTCACCTTCAGGTCACCCCAGTGACGATAACAAGCAACTTCACAACTCATACAAAGTGCTGCACATTCATTATCTCTTGTGATTCTCACTGTCTCTTTGAGAGCGCGGGGAAGGCCACACATGGGGGCTCTGCGTTCCTTCAGGGAAGCATAGAGCACTCCATCCTCACCCTGATCAATGTTTCCCACCAGGAAGATACTCAGAGGGACAGCAGAGCCACCTGATCCATTCATCAGACACTGTGGGTGTGAGATCTCAGGGGAAGTTTGGCAGCTGCTCCTCCCTCTGGAAGGTTTTGGCAGGGTGGGGTGCTCTGGAAGTCTAAATTTAATTCCACCAGCTTCTCAGACTCAGATTTTTATCTCAGGACATGGTTGACACGAGAAGCAACAACTGGCTAAATAAAATTCTAACTCCTTTTGACCTTGGATCAGATGTTCACTTCTGGGCTAAGAAAGTCCTTGATCTAAGGAAAAGCCTTGAGATGGTCACCTCATCCTCATCACACTTTGGCCTGGGTGATATCTTCAAATTAGTGAGCCAGACTCTCCAATCGTCTCTCTTCAAACACATTGTAACTCCCATGATTTTGTTGGACCTGCTTCCCCGGTTTTATCAGCTTCCCAGCCAATCCAGGAAATAGAACATCTTCAGGTTGATCAACACCCTGTTAGAGGGTGAGGCTGGGAACTTGATGTGTTGGGAAGTTCTCCAGTATGGACAGTTGGTTCCAAATGGCCCAATCCTAAACCAGGAAGGGCTCCCACCCCCGGTCTAGTGTGTTAAGCATGAGGCCAGTGTCCTCCCTGCAAAGCAGGCTCTCCTCAAAGTGAGCGGGGTGCTCCTGGCATCTGGCCTTAGCTTTCTTCAGCATCAGGTGCACCCACCACCACTAGTAAGTGTTGGGTCCCTGGCTTCCCTGTGACAGCTTTATGGGCCCTCTAAGGCTTTCTCTCACAAGTGATCTCATTTTAAGAGCTTAAACTTCCTTTCCTAGTCTTTCCAGTGTTTCCCATGAAATGGGGCTGTTCCAAAGAGTTTTGACTGTTAGATCACTTTTTGGGTCCTTCTAAATGCAAGACAAGAGAGAATCCTTCTTCTTCTCTTTATCGTGTATACTTTGCAGTCTCCTTGGAAAGCACATATAGTCCCCATTTGCAAAGGAGAAAATTTAGGCTCCAAACAGGTTGGTGACCTGCCTAGGGTCACACAGCTAGAAAGATGCAGCCAGGAGAGAAGACAGGATGGGTTGACTCCACGGCAGGGAGTATGACAAGGTCTGCTGCCTCTCTCCTACTGTGTATCTTTAGCTTCCTCTTGCCTGCCCTGGGCTCTGCTCTCACACTATCCTGAGTGGCTCTGGGGCTTCTCTCCCTGCTGTTTGTCCTTGTCAAGCCTGCCCCTCTCTTTGCACCTCTCCCTCCCGCATAAAAAACCTTCGCCCCTCCTCTGCTGCTTCTTGCTTTCAACATCTCATCCTGCCTCCCCATTGTCTAGGACTCCCCTGTACTCCTCCCAGACTTTGACTTTCCCCACTCTCCTGAAATTCCCTCTCCCACGTCTCTGGTGGAGTCCCGCAGGGCTGGGTGGCTTGTCACTGCATGCTTTTCTTGAATCCTTTTCCAGGCTCCTCCTTTAAGAAGCTCTCAAAACATCACCATACCTGCCCCTGCCCATGCCCTACAGCCTGCCTGTGGCAACCCCAGCCATCACTGCTGGGCTGTGAGTTCCACACAGGTGTTTTGGTGCTATATGGTCTAGTTCTGCCTGGGGTACCCCTTAAGTGCAGGGAGCCAGAAGATGCAGTCTTGCTTCCAAAAGGCTTACAGATCGATTGGGGATGGATGGTCACCAAATACACAAACAGACACACATGCCAATGGGCTAAGGCATGCATCAGTTTCAGTTGGATCTGGTAGCAATTGATCTCAGGAAGATTAACCCAGAGAGCAGCTATGTAGTATTAATCAAGGAGAACTTCCTGGAGGAGAGGAGAACTGGGCTTGGCCCTAGCCCCATGGAGCAGGAGGAAGAAATACATTTGCATTCAAGGGGCCTGAAAACAGACTCAGGGTGAAAAGCTCAGGGCTTGAGATATTTGGGTCCTGGAGCATGACAGTGGGAAGGGGTTTGAAGAGAGCTGCCAGGGCAACCAAAGGTCTCACAGAGAAGAAAGAAGCAGAAGTGAGCTGGGAAAATTGAGAGAAAAAGAAAAGGGTTGAACCATCTAGGGAAAGAATTGGGGAGGAAGGGTCACATCATGAGGCTGGGCAACGGGTGAGCAGGGAAAGGTGTAGCTGGTGCAGGCAGTGAAGGAAGGCAACCCAAGGACAACAGCCATTATTCTGGAGTTGGACAATTTGGCATGTCAATTACCAGCTGGGTGACCTTGGACACACATTTTAACATCTATGAACCCAAGCAGTCTTTTCTGGGCCTAGTAGCTACCATCTTGAGGCTATTTTGTGACATTTAAGTGAGATGTAGCTCCTACCATGTAGTTGGTGCCTTGCAGATATTAGTGCCTCTTTGCTGTCTCATTTTATCTTTATTTGGTTAATGCAGAGTATATACATAAGGCAGTAGGGAGGATCACAACTTTGCTCCATGTGTGATTTTTAATATTCCCATGTACCTACTACAATCTTAATGATTTAAAAGAAATGATGAACTTGGTTAGTCAATAGCACCGCACCTTCTGGGCTGCCTCAAAAAGTAAGCAGTGAAAAGGAATTTGATTCAGTCATTAGAGGATTCCCAGGAATCAATAATATGGGCTGGACAAATTTTGCTTACCTCCCTGGGCTCATGTTCTTAATCCTCGGTTGGGTAAGTTAGATGCTGTGGACTTTGAGCACCCACAGATGTTAATATTCCGCTATGTTCTGCACTCATTTATAGGAACCAGTCCCAGTGACTTGTCTTGGAATCTCTTTTCCAGTGTAGGAGGAAGATTACCAGAAAACCAAGGATCTAGTCCCAGATGTGTCTTTTCCTAGCTGAGAGTAGAGTAAATCTCTCTGAGCCTCAGTTTGTATAATCCTTTGGAAGTAGCTCGATGACCTAATTCTCAGGGCTCTTGTAGGAACATTGTTTGTGTATGTGCTTGATGGAGGTGATCTACGCAAATGTAAGCTGATGGTGATTTTTATGCCTTCTTGTTCCTTCTAGTTCCTGATTTTCTGCCTTTTCATGGTACCTCTTAGAACATGTTTGCAGCACTGTAAATTGTGCATCAATTGCTTGACTATTGCCTCTTTTTTTCTCTGTCAGTTTTATAGTTTGGAAGCACAGATCACTGCAAGGATCTGATTTTGTTTGGCACAAACATGCACACTCATATGCATGCATGCATATATGCACACTCCTCCAAAATGCTAGAAGGAATCGATTGTATGGAATGATATGCCTCATGGGGAGTATGCTGAACTAAAAGAATTTTGATCGCCTGTCCCAAGATGATTAGGCAACAGTTATTATTATGCCAAGACCATCCCACTCCCCATTGTTCCCAAGACCTGGATTACTCATTCCCTAAAGAGATGATTAGTTTAGCAGCTTAAGGACATTAGTGCTAATATGGAGTCCCAGACAACAGTGCCGTGGAGATGGGGGAGGGGAGTAATAATGAGGTGAGGATCACTTCTAGAGGAAGGTATATGGCAAATGCCATGGAAAGAGAGGAGGGAGAAGGCTTGATAGTGAGGAAGGGATGCAGAGAGTAAAGATAGTGTCTTGGCTCAGAGACAAAAGGCAACCGGCCCAAATGGCCTTCATAAACTTCCTTATCCTGCAGATTTTGCATTCCAGAGTGGACATTTTCCATGTAAGTCTATGACTTGCTGCTCACAGAACTGCTTACAGCCAGCTGAAGTTAAAGTAGCCTTCTGCCCACAGACTTTTCCATTCTATACTTATATGCAAGTGTCGGGGAGAATGCCAGGCTTCTAAGGGGCTGGGGATTTAGCTCAGCGGCAAAAGCGCCTTCCTGGCAAGTGCAAGGTCGTGAGTTCGGTTCCCGGTACCGGAGAAAATCCCTCCCCCCCCCAAAAAAAAGAATGCCAGGCTTCTAAGAAGTCTTAGAATGAAAGTCTGTGTAGGATTCTGGTCTTTCCAGATCTCAATGTCACTACTATCCATTAATATTGATCAAACGATGCTCTCAAGGAAGGCCCTGGGGTTTCCTAAACCATTGCAAAGCATGCTGGGTCCTCTCACATGGAATCAGCTTCTCCCTGCATTCTGCACCTCCAATCTCTTTTTCAGAGTGAATCAAAACACACTTTGCAAGTATTTGTGCTTGCCAGGCCTTCTGTCTTCAAGCCCTGCACAGGAGAGGCAGCTTCCCATGCTAACTGGCTTTACCTGAAGTGAACAGGGAGACTTGACCTTGCTTTGCTGTCTACAAGGTGTTGGGTCAGGTCTTGCACACTGTATGTAGCCGGCTGTCCTCAGCTCAAATCCCAATGACCATGCTGTTTGTTACCTGTGTAGACTTTGGCAGGCTTTTCAAACTCCATGCAGCAGTTTCTCATTTTAAAAACAAAGCTGTTGTAAAAATTGAGTTACTATGTATAAAATATGCAGAAGAGTATGTAGTACATGGCTGGACTTGATATCATCATCATCATCATCATCATCATCTTCATCCCCATCATCAGTATTATAATCACCTCTAGAAATGATGCAAGTTTCTCAGATCAAGTTTTCAAAACTCCCAGTATTGTCCTCCCTTTAAATCTACCCTCATCTTTCTTACTATCCAGTGTGAGGCTTGGGCAACTGGCAACTCCTTTGCTTTACCAAATGCATCACATATCTACTCGTCTCACTGCTCCACTTGCTTTTCCATTGGCCTTTGCATGCCACTCATTGATGCCTGATTTCTGTTGTTGGTGTCTCTGTTGTCTGGTTCCTGCCCTGATCTGTCTTGGGAGGAAAGGAATAACTGGGAAACTTAGAAGAGAACATGTCCTTCCTTCCTGGTCCCGCCAGAACATTTACTTATCCATCCTGTTTGATGACAGCTCCTTTTCCTCCAGTCAATCCATGCAGCACATTTATAAAAGCTGGCATTAGAAAAATTTAATTTTTTACTTGTTAAAGCCCTTAGTCTCCATCAGGAGACTAACTTGGTGAGGTTTGGTGCTGGGGGTGGAGGAGACGGGCAGGTCTCAGTTGGGTCAGAGAGCTCCTTCAGAGATGCAGACATGGAGTATTGCACCTGTTGCTCCCAGTGAGAGCATGCTTAGTAGCTTACAAGGACAAGGCAAAAATAGAAACTCACATATCTTTATGACAGTAATTATGAAATCCTTCTAAGAGACAGCAGGTAGCAGATGTGGGGTCCTATTTTCCAAAGCCACAAATGCTTTAATAGAGATCTTGTCTGATAAAAGGATTACCACATGAGCCAATCTTGCCTGCACAGCAATTTTGAGAGCCCATTCTGGGAGGTAGGTGTGTAGTGTTTATCGTGCTGTTGGGGCTCGTAAGAAATCTTGTATGGCTGCAGGCAACCAAACCCTTTAGAGGTACTGCATCTCCGATGACTCTGGAGGACCAAGCCCAATTTCCTCCCTGTATATAAGGGGAAGTCTCAGGGCTCAGGACAGAGGAGTGCTTGGCTCCTTTCCTTTCTTCTTTGCTCCTACTGCTCTCAAAGCCAACATGAGCCGGCAGTGTAGCTCCAGGTCTGTGTGCCGGAGTGGTGGAAGAGGCTTCAGCTCTGGCTCTGCAGGGCTGGTCAACTTCCACCATAGATCCTCTAGCAGCTCTGTGCGCCGCAGCGGAGGAGGTGGCGGGAGATTTTCAGGAGGATTCTGCGGGAGTGGAGGAGCTGGTGGTGGTTTTGGAAGCAGGAGTCTTGTTAACCTTGGTGGCAGCAAGAGCATCTCCATCAGTGTGGCTAGAGGAGGTGGTCGTAGTGGTTTTGGTGGTGGCTTTGGTAGTGGCTATGGTGGTAGCTTTGGCAGTGGTGGTTATGGCGGTGGTGGTTTTGGTGGTGGTGGTTTTGGCAGTGGCGGTTTTGGCAGTGGAGGCGGTTTTGGAGGTGGTGGATTTGGGGGTGGTGGATATGGGGGTGGTTTTGGGCCTGTCTGCCCTCCTGGTGGCATACAGGAAGTCACCATCAACCAGAGCCTTCTGCAACCCCTCAATGTGGAAATTGACCCTGAGATCCAAAAAGTGAAGTCTCAAGAAAGGGAGCAGATCAAATCACTCAACAACCAGTTTGCCTCCTTCATTGACAAGGTGAGTTTTTTGGCTCAGTATTCTGGGGGGAGCCGCTTCTGTTTCCTCTGAGACTGGAGAAGCCAAAACATATATGTGTTTAACCATACATTTCTGTGTTTGGACTGCTGAAAAGATACTTGTGGAATGGGCTTCTAGGAGATGTATTGGAAGTTTGCTTGGGAATGATGCTAATGACTAAACTCCCTGGACAAAGAGCCCATTGTGATGGATCTAAGCTTGGGTCAGTTGGATGTTTACCTTGAAGTATTCCTTACTTATTTCTTGAGCTGAACTGGCACTCAAGCTGAATGAAGAAAATAGAAATGAAGCTAACAGAAATTTCAAGTGTGCAAATGAGAACTGAGCCATAGAAAGAGAACTGAGTGTGAGCGGAGTGACTTGTGCTGCTTAGCGGAAACAATAGAGTGAGTCAGTGCCAAACAGCTTTTGCTGTTAGAGGGGAGCTCTACCTCTGAGAATTTCATATCGGTTCTAGGTCAGGGTACAGATTGTTTTATACTAACAATTCCAATCATCAGTTCTGGAAGAACATTCAAACCGTTTTTTCCTTTTGTGCTTAACGGTGAATAATGTCAATCCAAAGTTATCCACAATGAATTTCCACTCCAAATCTGGGATTTTCCCAATGTCATTTTTAAGTGCATATATACCCAGGTAATGAAAACTAACTCTTATTGGCTAGCTAC
>NW_004955458.1:25186-27292 GCF_000276665.1 Chinchilla lanigera | reverse complement strand
TGCAGAAATCATCTTCTCAGAAGCTGCAAATAGTTTAGGGATTTTATCACTCAGAAGAAACAAGAGGCCCAAAAGTCATATCTTGCAATAAGAAGGCAATGACAGGTAATGCTCCTTCTAGTGTAGAATCCTGGGTTTGAGATTCTAAATCCTGGACTTTAGAATCGTGCCCCTCCTCTAATCATTTCTGTTTTCCTGCAGGTATGAGGATGAGATCAACAAGCGGACAAATGCAGAGAATGAATTTGTGACCATCAAGAAGGTAAGGGCTGGGGGTAGAGCCCGATGGCTTGTCTGGTAAGTGTGAGGTCCTGAGTTTGATTCTCAGTACAAACAAGAAAAAGGGAGAAGGAAGCAAATTTTTATAGGATGGAGTTCAGCTCTGAAATAAATAGTAGAAGAGGATCTCCAACTATAAGCAGAAAGAATCCACGATGTGGAGAAGCAGGTAGTGGGGCTGCTGAGCATCTGGAGCAGAGTTGTTTGTTCACATTACCGTGGCCCTCATCTAGCTACTCAGCTTCTCTATATTTCTCAGCACTTTCTGTAGTAAGCGGGGAAGCAAGTTCTGAGTAAGACAGGCTAGCTTCTTGGATAGTGATGTCAAAGGAGGGGAGGGGCTCTAGGAATTGTGATGTCTCTGGGGCAAAAAGGAGTGTAGTAGACTTCAAACTCCACTTCTTAGAAAACACTTTCATAGGTAGAGAGGGGCATCCACCTTGGAAAGAATAGGCTTCATGTTATTCTCTGTTCCTCTAGGATGTGGATTCTGCTTATATGAACAAGGTAGACCTTCAGGCAAAAACCGACAACTTGAAGCAGGAAATTGAGTTTTTGACAGCACTCTATGAAGCAGTGAGTACTCTAATTTCAACCGAAGCTCCCTTACTGGAGTCTATGGGTCTGAACCTACTGCTGTCCAGAGGAATAGAAATTTATCTCCCACCTCCCAAGTTTGTCCTGTGTGTCCACAGTTTTTTGTTTTAGCACTATGAATCATTGGCCTATTATGTCCTATAGGAGTTGTCTCAGATGCAGAGTCACATCAGTGAAACCAATGTCATCCTGTCCATGGACAACAACCGCACCCTGAACCTGGATGGCATCATTGCCGAAGTCAAGGCCCAGTATGAGGACATTGCCCAAAAGAGTAAAGCTGAGGCTGAGGCCCTGTACCAGAGCAAGGTGAATGCCTGACTGCCTAGCCAGTTCCCCAAGAATGTCTCACCTTGCTGTTCTGTGCTAGCTCTTATGCTTGTGTGCCTGAGCGTGCAGGGCTCTGTCCCGATCTAACTACTGTGATCTATCATCTTTAGTATGAAGAACTGCAGATCACTGCTGGCAAACATGGCGACAGCGTGAAAAACTCAAAGATGGAGATTTCTGAGCTGAATCGAGTGGTGCAGAGACTTAGATCTGAAACTGACAGTGTGAAGAAGCAGGTACTTTCTTCCCCCTGCTCAGCTGCATGGAATAGGGGTAATCATCAGACAGTGGGGAGACTTTTCTAGTTTTAAGTCTTACAATCCATACCAAGGTGAGATGTTAGCCTTAATTCCTTTGGTGATTCTGCTGGTTTTCATAGTTTAGCTATCATGTAGAATTTTCCTAGAGAAAGTTGTGAAAATGACTTAGGAGAGAAGGATGTGGTGATCAGTAGGAATGATCTAGCCCATGACCAAAGTAGGACTTCAGAGTTGAGAAGGAGAGGAAAGGAAGCGAGGAGGTAAGGGCCAGAAGAGACTGCTGGGTGAGCTCTAAGGTGGCTGAAGGAAGTCAGCACATCAGCGTGCTCTCCAGAGTTGACGTAAGGTGCAGTGGTTCAGTGGGACTCAGTGTATTGGCTCCAGCAGGTGGGAGATGTGATTTGCAGTGGGAAGATCAGTGTGGGGTTATGTAATCTGAACGGATCTGGAGTTCACTGAGAAATGCTGAGAAATGTAGAGAAGCTGAGTAGCTAGGTTAGGGCCACGATAATGTGAACAAGTGCTTTTTCTCCTTTCTCAGATCAGCAGCTTGCAGCAGTCCATTAGTGATGCTGAGCAGCGTGGTGAGAACGCGCTCAAGGATGCCCAGAACAAACTGAATGAGCTGGAGGATGCTCTG
>NW_004955458.1:0-12452 GCF_000276665.1 Chinchilla lanigera | reverse complement strand
AACTATTCTCAATGGTTGTTGTAGGAAACACATAATACTAAACATGCATCCATTTATGAGATAGGATGGGAACAATACAAACATTACAGAGCTATGGATAGATTAGTAAGAAAATATCAATGACTGCTGTAATACATGTTGGTATCTTAGAAGTGGTTTCTCAAGGGGCTGGGGATTTAGCTCAGCGGCAAAAGCGCCTGCCTGGCAAGCGCAAGGTCGTGAGTTCGGTTCCCGGTACCGGAGAAAAACAAACAAACAAACAAACAAACAAACAAAAGAAGTGGTTTCTCAGGAAGACAGAGATATGCAAGAAGGATCTAACAAGTAGTTACAGCCTAAAGGTTGTCAAAATTCAAGTGAGCTGTCTGAAGCCAAAGCCATTTTTTGTAGTGTTTTCTCTCCCGCTTCCCATCACATTGGGACCCCACAACCAGCTAGTGTCCTCTCCCCAACTGTTAGCACAGGCAGCAGGAATCCTGTTGCAAACTTCTCTGGAGCTCCACCACAGCCTGTACTGTCAGGGGAAGAATGGCTTCCAGGGAATCTTCGCATGTATTGTGCAAGGTCCTCCTGGTTTACAGCTTCCAAGTGGCTCTCTTGACCCCAGTCCATTGGACCTCTGACCCCTTGGGCTTAGTCTGCATTCTCATGTTCTCTGAGTCCTTGTTCAGCAGCTGCTCCTCTGCTGACTCTAGACCTTTCTGGTCGTCAATGGCAGGAGCAAGAGTGGCCCATTGGATAGCATGTATTCCCAGGGGTTTTTCCATGTTTGAATGATTCACACACGTCCATAGGTGGGCATCTGCAGCTGGTGCATGGTGGGCCAATTGTGTCATTGTTTCTCTGTGTCATGATAGTTCTCAGTTGAGCAGCTGTGGCCTGACTGAAGGCCGGTGTGCAACAGCGCTCACGGCCGCATGGCTCCCTGTGCGCTGGGGGCCCTCCCTCTGGGGGCCTAGGAGGCAGGAAGTGAGCCAGCCGGAGGACAGGGGCTCCCCGCCCGTGGCTCTCTGTGAGCTGGAGGCCCTCCCTCGGGGGGCCTATGAGGCAGGGAGTGAGCTGCCGGTCAGAAAACCGGCGATCCCTGCCCATGGCTGCTAGTGTTTCGGGGGCCCTCCCTCTGAGGGCCGAGGAGGCAGGGAGTGAGCTGCCGGTAGGAAGACCGGCACTCCCCGCCTGTGGCTCCCCGTGCACTGGGGGCCCTCCCTCCGGGGGCCTATGAGGCAGGAAGTGAGCCAGGTGGAAGACAGATGCTCCCCTCCCGTGGCTCCCTGTGCGCCGGAGGCCGAGTTCAATCCTGAGCACTCTGGATGTTGAAGTGCCGCACTGAAAAGCTCATGTGATCAGAGGCCGAAGCTAGAGCAGAGAAGGGACTTGGCAGAAGATGAGAGAAGGGAGCAGAGGGAGGGGCATCACAGTCCTAGTTATCTGATGATGGTTGGGACTGCCTTGTGAGAGGATAAGTTAACTTTGATTAACAACACTCAGATAGAAGAGCCTTTCCCCAGGGATGGTCACCGCAGAGGAGCTTCAAGTCTGGTTGGGAAGTTGGACCATGCCTGCCTTTTTCCCCATCTCTTCCCACATCCTCCAGATTCTTCTTCCTTTTTCTTTTCCAATGATGTTCAGATTCTTAGATTCAGCTTCTGGAATATTTTGAACAGTTATTTAAAAAAGCATAAAGCTTTGGCTGTGCTTTGAGTTGATCTTATAAGGGTACTGAAAAACATTTTTATTTGTTCACTTAAAAAACTTTGGAGCTCAGTCTTTGAGCATGGATTGCTTATGGTGTGGTTTAATTCTGTTCAAGTTCCTATGCACCAATTATTTGGGACGCTAAATGTAGGCAGAAGGGGTCTGAAAAGGAGAGGCCAGCCTGTTTGCTGCCCCTCTCATTGGCACACACTTCTTCATGACTTTAGAACTATGCTATCCCTCTTTGGGGCTATGTAAAGGGGAGGGATGAAAAATGAAGTGAAGTTATAAGGATGTATTTTATAATCCTTATCTTTAAAACTGCACAAACAATATAGCCAAAATGTCAAAGAAAACTAACATGAGTGGAAAATTCATCTCTACTAAGAACTATCACATTTATATGTTTATTCCGGATCATCTTCATATATAAAAATGGATTAGTGTGGCTACCTGGGAGGAAGGTACAATTCTCAGGTTTTAAAACACTAGTTACTGACATTTTCTCCAAGGCCTAGCTAAGTGCAAGAACTGTCCCCAAGACAAGAAAGCTCTCTTTTGTGTTCCCATCTCATTTTGCCTGTCTGTATCCCAGCGTTTGTAATATGGAATATAATATCGACTATGTATGTGTCTGTCTGTTTTAATGGTGTGGGATGTCATAAGTGTGTGCGTTGATAAGGGACTGCTTCATTTATTTCTGATTCTTTTATGCAAAATATGTTAAAATGTCTAAATAAATAAAGCACAGGGTTCTTATTTTGTGGGTCCTCTATCTGTTTCAGCTGCTGAAACTTGTCCTAGAAAAGAACATTTCAAGATCTAGAATATGCATTTGTTAAGTTTCCTTAGTGTCTTGCCACCCTCCAGGGCAGTGTTTTCTGTGGTGGGGTTTGGGGTGGTGGGGTATGGAGAAGGTATCCTCTGGAAGGCCGAGTTCATCTAGCCAGCAAATGCAGTGATGCCCACCCAACCCGGGGCTGCAGAGGTCCCTCAATGATCATCGTGGGGAGACAAATATCCAGTAAGGTAAAGGCATGGGGATTGCTTAAGTCTAGGGCCAGACCCTTCAGGAAACACCTCAGGGGCTTAATGCTTCATGTGTAGGGGTTGGGCTGGGGAGTGGGAGGAGCACAGTCAGAGGCATAATAATCTGCCAGGGAAGAATTCCTCACAGAGCAAGAGTGGGTGATACAATGGTAGTTTATAGGAGAACTGGACAGAGAAAGCTGTGGTAGTTGAATGTGGATGGCCCAGGGATGCTGTAGAACTCTTGAACCACAGCACAGTACCTTCATTTATATTAAGGAGATGAACAAAAACTTATAAGAGTTCAGCTTCAGTTATAGATTGGTCCTGTCAGCTATACCCCTGGGATGAGTGTTCTCTGGGATGAAAGATTTGGCATTCACTCCCTTTTCCTTAAGACATGTCACCTTCAAGGTCACCTAATATAGAATGTGAATGATTAAATAAACTATAGAAGAACTTCAGACCTTAGTTTGAAAAATCCTGATTAGGATGCTTTTATCAAGACAGCTATCCCTTGCCCATATAGCTAGAAGACTCAGATATTGTGAAGGTTCTTCTGAGATTGTGTGGGGCAGAGTTTGATGCATGGTGGGGTGAGTTGGGCAGCAGAAAGTTGGAGAGAGGTCATAAGGTCATCAGAGGCCTGGGAAAGGAACTGCACATCACATCTTTCTGGGACATCTGTTGGGACTGTTAGTGCCAATTGGTTTTCTATCTGGACCAGGCATAGTTAGCAAGGAGTGGTGGTACTATTGTTCTCCAAATACACCAAATTTATCCACCTTTAAACTATTAGGTCTTTGCAAATGTCTCTTCTCCATCTTGGAGTTCTTCTCTCCTTTTTCTCTGTGTGAGTACTTATCCATCTTTTACAAGCCAGCTCATAAGTCCTCCTCCAAGAGGCTTCCTTTGACTCATGCATCACCTTCCCATTTTGATTTCCTTGCTGCTGGTACCTATGTCTGCTGGTATTGGAACTGGCTTCTACCAGCTGATGCAAGCCAGTATTTGCCTCTCTTCCTAACTCTATGTCCAGTATGGTCAAGTTGATAGCTTGACGTTACCTATGGTAGGTGTATTTTCACCACAGAATTTTGAAAATGCGACCAAACAAGGCTTTTCCCTCCCTGGTGAGACTATTGTTTAACATTTACCAGTACACAACTGCCAATCCCTATTGCTACGCATTTGCTTGGCTGTCCTGCTCTTGTAGGGTAATGAGTTTCTTGGAGGCAGGGCCTATGTGTTGTTTTACCTTTTCATCCCACATATGCAGCAGAATATGTGTTACACTGTAGGTGGTCTGTGGGTATTTATTCTTTAGTAAATTAGACAGACAGTAAACACTGGAAGAATCTACAGAGGGACCACATCAGGCTGTGTCATAAGTCCAGAGAAGGGAACATCTGAGTCTGGTCTTGGAGGGTGTCTTGGTTACTTTTTTCTCGCTGCTGGGACAAAATACCTGATGCCCAAAATTAAGGAAGGAAAGGTTTATTTCGCTTACAGTTCGTGGAAGTTTCAATCCATACTTGGCAGATTGCAAGGCAGACTGGCACATTGCAGAGCGCTGCATCTCAGGGGATTATAAGGCAGAGTGGCACATGACAGAGAGCTGCAGCTCAGGATGGCAGAACACAGCTAAGCCGCAAGCACACACCAGGGCAGAATGGGGGAGGAATGGCCCAAGCACTCTTTTCCTCTGCCTTACATATGCAAACTATCCACTCCAGGGCAGGTGCAGCTCTCACACCCATATTCAAACTCTAATAGCCTGCTCCAGGACCTCAGGAGGCTTTGGGGGGACACACAGACATAAACCATAACAGAGGATAGTTGATAATTATGGACTATGGGGAGGAGGAAGGTAAGTGGGAAGCCCCTGGATATGACCAATTCCAGTGCAAAATATGTCATGTCTGAGAAGCCCATGCACAACAGTGTGAATCAGAAAGTGTGATAGCCCTGAGGGAAGTGTTGCACTGAAAGATTTAGAATTATATAAAGGAGACAGCTCTGATTTGCTTCCCTTTTTCCATCGTTACCGGTAATGGAGTGTTGACTGCAGCACTTCTTAAATCCCTGCCTGCAGTCTAGCTGCAGCCTTTGCTGGCTGTGCAATTGGATGCTGTCAGGGCTGGAAGAGGAGCTTCTGGGCTGCGACCTTTTTGGAATGCAATCTTGACAAGGCATGGAACTTAGTTTATTCACCTTACCAATGAAGACATCAGCTGGTGTGGTCTCTAATATGTTTCAGAGTTGTTAGTACAGATGCCAGAATGGGAGGAGTACCTTTTGAGGCGGCAGAACACTCTCACTCAGTCCCTTCCCCTGGAGCAAAGGGACTTAGGCAGAGGAAGTTGAGGTGGGCAGAAGTGGGATCCCAGGGGGTATGGAGACTGAAAGTAGGTCTGCCACTTTATTCCACTGTGGTCTCTAGCAGGTCTCTGCACTCTCATACAGGCTCCATTTGCTTGTGTGCGAAAGGGGCACAAGATTTGCCCTAATTATTTCAGGTGGAAGTCATCAAAGTAAAGTGACATGTGCAAGGTGCCCTGCAGTGATCACTAAGGGAGCTGTCCTTCTGCTTCTCCCTGAGAAGGTACTTGCTGCTTCTCCCTGAGAGGGTACTGAGTGTGAGGATGAGGCCAATGACCAGAGGCTCAGCTGGGGGTACCTAGAAAAGGCTGCTTCCCTGGGGCCCAAGGTAGAGTCTTTTCATTCCTTTTGTTCTTCAATTTTAATTTTTCTTAGTACATATACTTGCAGTACATAGTGACTACATTCATTGTGGGTAGCCGGTGTATGTACACAACCCATCTTAATTCTTTTTACATCCCTTTCCTATCCCCTTTCCCAGCCCGTCTCTTGGTCTCTTTCCCATTTGCAAAAGATCTCCCTTTCCTATTATCTGTCTTTAATTTTGTCCTTTGATTTACTTACACTTTGAGTTTCTCGTATAAGGGGAACATTACATCATTTAAGCTTGTGTATTTGATTTATTTCACTTAGTATTATGGTCTCAAGGTACATTTATTTTTCTACAAATGATTCAGATTTACTCTTCTTTATAGCAGAATGATACTCCATGTGTATAAAAACTACATTGTCTTTATCAGTTCATCTGGTGATGGGCATATATGTCACTTCCAAGATGAATTGTGCTCCTATAAGCATTGGTATGCATGTATCATTATAACATGATGTCGTTAACTATTTCTGGAAGATACCTAGAAAGGGAACAATTGAGTTGACTTTCTATTTTTAGTTTTTTTTGAGGAATCTCCATATTGATTTCTGTGGTGGTTTTATTAGTTTACATTCCCATCATCAATGTAGAAGTGTTTCTTTTCCCCTGCAGCCTTGCCAACATTTCTTATTCTTTGATATTTTTAATGACAGCTATACTTTCTGGAGTAAGAATCTCAGTGTTGTTTTAATTTGCATTTATTTAATGGCCAGTAATGTTGTACATTTTAAAAATGTATTTATTGGTTATTTGAATTTCTCATTCTGAGAAGTGTTTCTTCATTTCAGTTGCGCAATTTTTGGGTTTGGCATTTTATTTGGGGGTCTAATACTTTGAATTTTTCTAATATCTCTTCTAGATATTAGTCCTCTGTATAAGCTATAGGGGGAAAATTTTTTTTCCCATTCTGCTGGTTACCTTCTTATGCTTCTGGCTGTTTCCTTTGCTATGTCAAAATTTTAAATTTGTAATAATCCCAATTGTTGGTTCTTGTATAATTGAGGTTCTGCTGAGAAAGCCCTTGAGTAGGCCTGTGCTTCAAGAGTTTTACCTATTTTATCTTCCAAAAGATTGTTGTTTATTTTAACATTTATATCTTTGATCAATTTTGATTTTAGTTTAGAACATGGTTAGAGATATGGCTCTAGATTCAGTCTTCTCCATGAGTACAGTCAGTTCTCCTAGCACCATTTGTTAAAGAGCCTACTTTTGTTCTAGTGTATGTTTTTGTCTCATTTTGGCCCAAAGATCAGATGGCTGAATGTGTCTGGGGTTGTTTCTGGGTCTTGTATTCTGTCTCAATCACCCACATGTCTGTTTCAGAGTAAGTACCATGCTGTTTTTATCACCCTAGCTTTGTAAATAACTTCAAATCTGGGATTGTGATATCTTCTGCTTTGCTCATATTGCCAAGGATTGCTTTTGTTATTCTGGGTCTCTTATGGTTCCATGTGAATTTTAGGATTGTTTTTGTGTAGTTCTGTGAGAAATGCTGTTGGTACACTGTTACTTTGTTTTCTTACTTGGTAGGTTTTTTTTGCCTTAATATCATTGCCAGTTATTGAATTATTCAGAGATTTTGGTCCAATTTTTGTAATGCATATATGTCTAAGAATCTATCCATTTCTCCAAGATTCTCCAATTTGTGGGATTACAATTTTTCATAGTAGTTACTGAAGAGCTTCTGGATTTCAGGAGTGTCCATTATAATTTCACCTTTTTCATTTCTAATTGCAATGATGTGGGTGTTTTCTTACCTCCTTTGGTAAGTTTGGTCAAGAATTTGTCTGTTTTGTTTAATCTTTCAAAGAACTAGCTTTTTGATTCATTGATTCTTTGTGTTGTTTTTTTAGTCTCCACTTTTGCTCTTATATTTATGGCTGCCCCCTTTGTCTAAGGTTTGGGTGTGGACTGTTCCTGTTTTTCTAGTATCTTGAGGTGCATGAGTAGGTTGTTTATTTGAGCTCACTCTGTTTTTCTAATGTGAGCATTCACAGCAATAAATTTCCCTCTTAGGACTGCTTTCATTGTGTCATATAGGTTTTGGTATGTTGTACTGTCATTATCTTTTGACTCTGGGAATTATTTAATATCTTCTGTGACCTACTGAGTGGTCAGCGGTGTATTATTTAATGTCCAGGTATTTGTAAACTTTCTGGGTTTTCTCATTTTGCAGTTGATTTCTAGTTTCATTGTTCTATGATCTCATGGTGTACATGGGATGATTTCAGTTGTTGTGTATTTATTCAGGCAGTTTCTATGGAGTAGTGTGTGATCTGTTTGAAGAAAGTTTTATGTGCTGCTGAGAAGAATGTGCATTCTGTTGTAGTAGGGTAGAATGCTCTGTAGAGAGCTGTTAAGTCCTTTGTTACACAGTGTTATCATCAACGAAGTTGCTTAGTCATGGCAGGGGGGTGTGGAGAATCTTAAACAATAAAGTGAAATTATGAAACAATACCAATAAAGAAGCAAGAGCAGCATAAAAAATAAATAAAAAATAGAAAGATGAAAATGAAAATAGAAAAGAAAAAAGCAACCAAGGTGACCCAAGTCACACAAAGAAGGAAAAAAAAACCTTCCAGAAACCAAAATAAAAACAGAAATAAGAATAAAAACATTCATGGAGTTGCTACAGCATTAACCCAGGGGAGCCACATAGCTCTCTCCACACTGGAGTCACAGCCTGATTGCAAGCAGCTAAGCAATTTCCCTTGTGGATCCGCCAATTGCCTGAAGCAGGTAGGGCTGTCATGCTTTCTGAACTCAAGCTGTGGTTGCAAACTATGCTCTGAGCATGACCAGCTGCACGCTTCTGTGAATCAAATGCCTCAGTGGGTTTATGGGGAAAGCAATGTGGTGTAGTTTGCCCAACTCCTAGTTCTCCAGTCTGTTGAGTTCTCTCAGGGACCTCATATTCTTTCACTCCCTCACTGGCTGGTAAGTATCACAATCATCTCTGTCTTCTCTTCACAAGTTTTCCTTGCGAAGTGTGTAGCCAAAAGCCCTCTGGCTCAGGGGCCATTCACTGTCTCTTTGCCCATAGACATCTATCTGTTTTAGGCCCAGCTACAGACCCTAGGGCTGCCCCCAGGCTCAGCAGAGGCCCCTCTTTGTCAGTGTGGAGTGATGTGCAGGACTTTATGCCATGTCAGGCCTTTTCTGTATGTGGAGAAATAGTGGGAGGGCACCTGCATTGTTCTGGCTTCACTCATTTGCCCTCTCACCTGGACCCACCCTAGTCTCTGTTGTCTCTGTTCTCAGATCTTCCCAACTCCATTCTCTGCTCTGCATTCTTGCCTGAAGCAGTCTCAGATGTCCCTGCCTTTTGCAATTTCCAGCCAGGAGGTGCTGGAAGCTCTCTGCCCCCAGTGGGAATCTGCTGACGATTGTGGGTAGCACGCTGAATGTGTCACAAATGGAGCACTCCTGTTGTATGTGGGGGAGTGGTGGAATGGGTGACTTATTTTCTTCTGTGTTGGTGGGTCTTCTTTCTCCCCATAACCTCACTGCTTGCAGGCACTGTAGTGCTATTATTTTCAAGATGTGAACAAATGGTGAGTTGTTTGGCCTCGTTCTCCTGCTTTCAGATTTTCTGAATCCCTGGCTTACATATGTCTCCTTTGCCATGGCCAGTAGGGAAGTGAAGTGATTATTAGTCTCTTCCATCAGCCAGGCTGTCACTGAAGGGCTGGCTCCCTCCCTCCGTTCGGTCCTCTCCTAAGAGGATGTGTGTGCCTGTCCCGGGGTGGGGTGTGGGCTGCTGTGATGCAGGAGTTGTCTGGTTTCCCCTCACACATCCCAGACATTGGACTTTAGGCCAGATAGATTCTCTTTTCATTTATTGTCCCGTACTAGAGTTTATCTTTTGCTCTTGTCTCAGGTATCCGCTCTTTTTTCCAGTTTAATTCAAAGACATTCACTCTTGCTGTCACCGCCTATGTGGCCACCCCCTTCATTCCTGTGGGCCCTCAAGCAATGAGAACCCCCTTTTTGAGATGGAAGTGCTGATATCAGATTGGATCATCACACACTGTATACATGCATTGAATTGTCGTTCTGCACCCTAGAAATACACACAAGTAAACAAAATTTTGGAAAATAGAAATACCCATTTTGTAGTGGGGGCATTGCATCTCATATCCTAGAACCATTTCCATGAGCCCTGTTGCGAATGGCTGGTTAACACCTGTAGAGAAAGGAGCTGAGGGCCAGCGGGGACCGGGGATGGGACCAGGTGTTCCAGGGAGTAGGGGTGGCTTGAGTTAGACTTGTAGGTCGTAGGTGAGGGTGCATGGTCAGGTGGCAAGAAGCAACTGGGAGATTTTTAAAAATTTTATTACCACAATGGTGAAAATTCTGGACATTTTCTGTTATTTCTACACAGTGAGAGAAAGGGGAAGCTTGCTTTATGCTGGACACTAGGCTGAGTGCTACAGGCATTACTGATTTCACAGCAGTGCTGCTATTATTCCCACCTCAAAGATTAGGAATTGAAGGTTACAAGGGGTAGGTAACCCTTCTAAGATCAAAAAGCTGATGAATGGTGGGGCGAGGCTCAGTCCATGTGAGTTGGGAAAATCCATGTCCTTTAGTAGTACATAAGACTAGTTCATCATGCGAGGGTACGTAGTCATTATATCCTCTCCCGTAAACAGAGAATTCCTCAGGAATTTTTATCCTTGGGCACTTTTTATACAGGGGCAGAGGGAAAGGAGAGGGAAAGGAGAAGACCCAAGGGACAGAAGAGGAAGAGACCGGGATAGGCAGGTTGTTCCCACCAAGCCCAGGGCAAGGGCTCCAAGCGGCTGCTGAAACACCTCTAAGGAAACCCAAACCAGCTGCTCCTAAGCGTCTTGCAGATCTGACCTGCATCCCGCCCCTTTCTCTGCCTGGCAGGTCTCCTTTCTCTGGTTTTCAGGGGAGTCCAGGGAGACTCTCCCCTAGGCAGACCCATGTCTAGTTGTTAGCACAGTGGCAAAGTGTGGTTTCCAGGGTAATCTAAGCAGCTGGCCTGCTCTCCTGGGATGGTCCCTAATTTGCTCCCTAGGGAGCCCCATACAGGCCAGGACTCCCAAGAGGGCTAAGATCCAAGGCCTGTGTCTAGGTGAGGGTTTGGTGGTGGAACCTTCTGCATGATCTGGGTTATGCAGAAGGAGAGCAATGTGGGACACAGCAGGGCTCAGTCTCCCGGCCGATAATCTGGGGAGGAGGGAAGCAGTGGAGGAGGATCCCGGAGAAGGGTTTCTGGTGAGTAAGAGATCAAGTCCTGGGGTGTGGAACTGGTGAAATCCAGCATAGATAATCTGCCATCTTCCAACAGCTCCTGCAGTTTGCAGCCTGCACTGTGCCCTCCCTGTTCCTTTGCCAGCTCCTCTCCTCCTCTTAGCTGCATTTGCTCCTCTGGTCCCCACCTTGCCATCTTCCCTGCCACCCAGAAGACGCAGCTGTCTGTCTCCCAGCCTTGTCACTGATGCTGTGCCCTGCTCCGGAGGGGAGGCTGGGGGCTCCTGCTGTGTGGAGGGACCCCTTTGCTTTCTCCTTACCTCTCCCTGAACCCCACAATGCTTCTGGTGGGGCAGGCCAGTGCCTCTCCTAAGTCTTCCAGCTCAGTGCCAGCTCACTGCCTGTGTCCCTGCCACTGTCCCTACAGAGCAGGAGAAGGGCCCCTGAAACTTGTCCCTAACAATTCTGCAGAAATTCTCAGCTCTCTCTAGCATTTGACACATGAAAGAGGAGGTGAGCTGGGTTTCTTCTGTGTGTGTGTGTGTGTGTGTGTGTTGGGGGTAACAAGATTCCTTGTCCTGTCTAGTTTGTGAAATACGGACTCCTGGGACATGGAGGAAGTAGGGGGCCGTGTCTTTTTCTCACCTTCTCCTGATAATCTGTTCCCTTCCTCCTCTCCCCTGCCCTCACGTCCCCCTCAGACACACTGCCACACTCACACAGCCCTCCTCTTCTTTTCAGCCCGCCTTCCGTCTCTACTGTCTGGGGTGTGAGCTGACATCCAGAGCATCCTGATGCTTCAGAGACCTTTCTACCCATGCCTGGCGTGCACCTGGGGAACAGTGGCTGGGAGGGGACAGCCAGTCAGCACGCTGGTTGAGCAACACTGTATGCTGAAGCTGCTTCTGGGAGCCAGGGCCTGGGGAGGTGGTGGAAGATCAAGGAAGCAAGGTCAACTCAGGACAGCGGTGTCTAAACACATGTGGGTTGTGAAGCCCCGAGAGAACCTGCAAAAGCTTTCCTGCCTGTCCTCAGCGAAACGGCACCTCCCAGGGCAGCCCCCAACTGGGCAGGAACTGCCCAGAGCCCAGTGGTGGCTTCCTTATGGATGCTCCAGGGACTCGTGCTTAGGACCCCAGCTGGGAGTTTTATCATCTGAGACTTCTAATCTTGGCTCACACCTTGGGATAAGAAAAGAAGGGGAAATGGAGGTAGAGTCAGAGAGCACAGGTTAAGGGAAAATGGGCCCCCACTGAGACTGTCTTTCCTGCAAAGGGAGTCTGAAGTGGGAGAGCCTTGGGAGGGTAGGAGGAGATGTGGAGAGGAAGCGAGAAGAGTGGGCAGACCACATCGTCAGCCATCTGGACCCCGCAGGGACACGTGGACTCTCTGTGGGGAACCCGACAAACTTTTGTCCCGGGTACAAGCCCTGGGTGACTGCAGAGAATCCCTCCCTTTTTCAGTTTCTCTCTTTTGGAATAATTCTCCTTTCATGAAGTTGTTAGAGAACTGAAAATGAGACAGGGAAAGTAAAAACAAGTACCCTTCTAGGAAAGAATGAGGTGTTGTAGGAATGAGAGGAGCTGAAGTCCCCACTGAAGGGGCCAAAGAGAGGTGGACAAGCTACTTTCGTCCCCTTTGGTGGGAAGGTAACTCTGGATGCTGTGTCTTGTGTTCAGGTTGGGGGCCTCCTGGGGAGGTCTGCTCTGTATATCCTGATGCACCTTTCTGATCTCTGTGGGGACGGAGCTTG
>NW_004955457.1:15994674-15995988 GCF_000276665.1 Chinchilla lanigera | reverse complement strand
GCTACCCGCCACACCTGTAGTGTGTCTGCCTTGGCTTGGCTGAATGCTGGACATCTTCAGAAGCCTGTTGAGTCACAGGGATGCCTCCATGACCAGTGTGCAATGCAGGAGAATTCTCAGGCACTTTCTGGACCCTTTGTGGTTACCCACCACACCTATAGTGTGTCTTCCCTGGCTGGTCTGAATATTGGACATCTTCAGGAAGCCTGGTGAGTTATAGAAATGCATCCATGACAAGCATGAAAGGCAGGCGCAAACTTGGAGACCCTCTTGGACCTCAGGGGCTACTGGCCACAAACATAGTGTTTCTACCAGTGCTGGCCTGAATCCTGCACATCTTCAGGAAGTCTGATGTGTCATCAGGACGTCTTCCTGACAAGTGTGCAAGGCAGAGGGAAACTGGAGCATGCTCTGGGGCCTCAGTGGCTACTGGCCATGCCCATAGTGTATCTGCCCTGGCTGGGCTGAATTCTGGACATCTTCAGGAAACCTGGTGAATCATGGTGGTGCCTACCAGACCAGTGTGCAATGCAGGAGGAACCTTGGCAATCTCTGGTCCTTAATGGCTGTGGTACACATGCATAGTGTGTCTGCACTGGTTGGGTTGAATCCCTGACATCTCCAGGAAGCCCTCTGAGTCTTCAGGGAGCCTCTCTGACAAGCATACAAGGCAGGTGGAACCCCGGGCACCCTCAGGGGCTTCAGTGGCTGCTTGTGCATCCAAAGTGTGTCTGCCTGGGCTAGTCCAAATGTCAGACACCTTTAGCAACACCATTCAGCCACTCTGGTGCCTCCCTGATTTGGGTGTGAGGCACATGGATCCCTGGACAACTTCTGGGGCCTTGGTGGTCACTGCCAGAACAACTCACACACCCTCTGGGAGTTCAGCTGAAACATAGACAGAGTCAGCGGCTGCAAGGAGTCCACCCTTATCCCTCCCTTTCCAGTGTGGGAAGCGGGTTCCATCCTGGGCAGTATCTGAAGCTTGGTGAACAAGACCTGCTTCCCCCCTAGTCTAATTGAAGCTGGGCCAAACCCCATACGGTCTCAGGAACACTGATAAGCTTCCCCTGTGCTTCCCACACATGCCTGGGAGTCAACTGAATGCAAGAAAGTTCAAGAGCATCTGGGACCCTACCTTCCCACCACTCACCAGCACTGGAGCTACACTGAGTACTGCAGACCTTCAGACTCTCTCCCTGTCACTCACACACAATCAGGAGAGTGAGGCTGCACTCTGCAGAGCCTCTGGATCTTCAAAAATGACAAAATGAAGGAGCAAAGTGCAATCCCAGACCTCCACACCACCCAAAG
>NW_004955457.1:15993281-15994449 GCF_000276665.1 Chinchilla lanigera | reverse complement strand
AAGATAGATTTTCAGACCTTGAAGACAACATTGCCACTAATGTACATGAAAGGAGGGATCTCTTAAAAACAACAAGGAACCAGGAAATAACTGTTAACTGCAAGATGAAGCAAAGAAAAACCATGTCAGATTAATAGGTTTTAATGACACAGCAGGTGTCAACACAAATGGCATAAAAAGGCTATTTGCAGAAATAATAGCAGAAAATCTCCCAGGCATGACAAAAGAATGGGACGTCCAGATAAGTGAAGCATATAGAACTCCAGTTCATCATAAACAAAATAAATCTACACCCACACATAGAGTGATCAAGATCCCAGAAACTCAACAAAAGCTAGGAAGAATAAGAGCTTTAAGAGAAAAGAAACAGATCACTTACAAAGAAGAGTGTATCAGAATCATGGCAGACTTTTCAACACAAAACATCAAGGCAAGATGAGCTTGGATTCCCTCCAATTTCAAGTACTGAAAGAAAAGAACTTCCAACCCAGACTGATGTACCCTGCAAAACTATCTTTCAAATTTAATGAAGAAATAAAATATTTTCATGATAAAGAACAACTGAAGGAATTCATGAGCACCAATCCAGTCCTACCAAGAATATTAAAAGATATTCTACAAAGAAATAATACAGAGAACGTGTTCTGGGAGCTGCTGGACTCGTGGGTTTGAATCTGGGCCTGCTCCACACTGCTACGGTTCCCAGCTAAAACGTGTGGAGAAAGCCAGGTATTTCCCAGCTACTCCCTGAGGGCAGAGCAGGCGAATCAGAACTCCGCCGACATTACAGACGGAGTTCTGGCCTCCCTGCTCCCGCGGCACAGAGGAGGTTTCTACTCAGAAGCCCCAGGGACTTCTCTGGCTGCGAGCAGGGTGAGCAGACTCTCCCAGACCGCATGTACCCTGCATTGAGCGAGCGAGTGCTCCAAGAGCCGCTGACCCTTGGTTCAAGTCTGAGCTTGGCCTTTGCCCAGACCCCCTAGCAAGTCAAAGGGTGGGGAAGTCTGTGACTGATACCCATCTGGGCTGCATCTGGTTCCTGTATGTGTCCTGAACTGACTGGAGACATAGATTCAGGTGGTTCACAAACTGTAGATCCTGCAGTTTGTGTCTGAATTATGTCTGTACCCTAAACTTCCTGGGGACATAGGTCCACGGACCAGGATTG